>NW_019272069.1:509963-550779 GCF_002738345.1 Cucurbita maxima
AAGCTTGCGAGTAAAGCTGTTAATAAGAGATGAGTTGTTGCCGGTAACAATAATGTCATCAACATAAAGAAGCAAATAGATAAGGTTAGATTGCTGATGAAAGACAAAAAGGGACGTGTCAGCGCGACTATAAGAAAACCCAAGTGTGAGAAGAAATGAGCTAAAACGCTGAAACCAAGCACGAGGAGCTTGCTTTAAGCCATAGAGAGCTTTCTTTAATAGACAAACATGCTTTGGAAATCGAGGATCAACATACCCAGGAGGTTGTTCCATATGAACACGTTCAATAAGCGTTCCATTGAGAAAAGCATTCTTGACATCAAGTTGTCGAAGAGGCCATTTATTTGTGACTGCAATAGAAAGCACAACACGGACAGTGGTAGCTTTGACAACTGGACTGAAAGTGTCAGTGTAGTCAAGACCAGGAACCTGAGTATAACCTTTGGCAACGAGACGAGCCTTGAAACGCTCGACGGATCCATCGGGCAAATATTTAATACGAAACACCCATTTAGAGCCCACGATGTTGGTGTTGGCAGGGCGAGGAACCAAAGTCCAAGTATCATTTTGTTGTAACGCTCGAATTTCTTCATCCATGGCAGCCACCCAAGCAGGATTCTTAGCCGCAGATTTGAATCCTTTTGGCTCAGTGGATGCAAGAAGAGCAGAGAGAAGTCCAGATGAGCCCAACATACCAAGATTTGCTGGATGACGAGTCTTGAATATACCAGCTTTGGCGCGTGTGATCATAGGATGAGTGCCCAAAGAAGAGAAATCAACAGGAGGTTCAATAGAGGTTGAATTAGAAGTCGAGGGTGACAAAGTGGAACCTGCAAGAGAAGTATCAACCTGCACAGACTCATCTACAAGGTCAGAACAAATATCACACGGGGATGAACTGGATTGAGGAATGTGCGGTGATGAAGTGGTAGGGGGGGATGAATCAATATGATGAAGATGTGGTTCCAAGAAATTTGAAATAGGAATAGTGGAAAGAGGTTGGGCTTGGGAGCTAGGGATAGCAGGAAAGTGAGTTTCATCAAATTGAGCATGGCAGGTGATATATAGCTTAGTGGTGGCGGGATCAAGACAGCGGAACCCTTTATGAACAGGACTATAACCCAAAAAAATACAAGGAATGCTGCGGGGAGAAAGCTTGTTAGGCATATAATCACGCAAATAAGGATAAACACGACAACCAAAGGGATGAAAATTGTCATAATGTGGAGTGTAGCCATAAAGGAGTTCAAAGGGTGACTTACCTCCAAGAAGTGGAGTAGGCAACCGGTTGATAATATAAGCTGCAGTGCTGAAGGCGTCAACCCAAAAACGAGGAGAAAGATGAGAGTGAAAGAGAAGGGCCAAGCCAGTCTCAGTCACATGACGATGTTTTCTCTCAACACGACCATTTTGAGCAGGTGTATATGGACAAGAGAGTTGATGGTGGATGCCAGAATTACGTAAATGAGTTTTGAAACAAGTACTAGTAAATTCGGTACCACCATCGCTTTGAAATACCTTGATACGAGAAGAATATTGATTTTCCACAAATTTTTGAAATTGAAGAAAAATATCAAAAAAATCAGATTTAAATTTTAAAGGGTAAAACCAAGTGAATCGAGAATAATCATCAATAAAAATAGCATAATAAAGAAAACCCGAATTTGATTTGACGGGAGAAGGACCCCAAAGATCACAATGAATAAGATCTAACACATGAGACGACCTACGTTCATTGCGGGAATAAGGCAATCGATGGCTTTTCGCAAGCTGACAACTATTACATAATGATGGAGAAGGCAATAAAGACGTAAGAGAAAGATGACCTTTTTTATTTAAAAAAGAAATAACAGAATGATTCACATGACCCAGACGAGCATGCCATAAATCATATGAAGCACGTAAAGATTTGTTTTTAAGGGCTGAAATAAAAGCAGAGTTGCCGCGCTCCAGCACATATAGCCCTCCATCTCTTTTACCGGTTGCCACCACCCTTCCTGTTTGATGATTCTGGATAGTAATAAGATTATTAGTAAATGTAACGGAGAGAGGAAAATCAGACGTTAATTTACTTATGGAAAGAAGATTTTTAGTGAGGTGAGGGACAACCAAGACATCTAATAAGTGAATATTTGGAACAGGAGAAAGAGTACCGATGTGGGTAATGGGTAGGGATGCACCATTTCCTACAATCACAGAGTCCTTACCCGTGTAATTTTTAGACTGATCCAGAATTGATGGGTCGGCAGTCATATGGGCCGAAGCTCCAGTGTCCAAAAACCAATCAGCAGCATCGGGTCCAGCAATAGAACATGACGTGTTAAAGGCTTCAGCAAGGTGAGCATGAGAAGAATCAGGTCGAACATACCGTTGGTTGCAGCGGTCAGCATAATGGCCCTCTTTGCGGCATATTTGGCAATGAGGTGGTCGACGACCCTGACTTGAGTGGGTTCGTCCTCGATTAGAAGAGTTGTTTTTGTGAGAATAAGAACGACCTCGCTGGTTGGTAAAGGAAGCAGGGTGACTTTCATGGGTGCGGCCACGATTAGTGGCTATGAATGCTGTAGGAGTGGAGTCAGAGGACTCAAGGGAGCGCTGGAACAACTCAAAACTTTCAGTTTTAGAGACTAGATCTGCAAAACAGGGGATAGGGGTGAGAGCCATCTGAGCAGTAGAAAAAGCTGAAAATTCGGTGCCGAGTCCACGAAGGAACCAATGCACTTTATCAATGTCCTCGACGGGTCTGCCAATGGCATGAAGTTGGTCACAAATTTTTTTGAAGGCACGGGCATACTCAGCAACAGGTTTTGTGCCACGTTTCATCAACTGCAAGTCATCCTTGAGTCTCAGTTCACGAGCTTTTGACTGATGGCTGTACGTAGTTTCCAACGCAAGCCAAACATCACGTGCAGTAGAGAGACCAACGACAACAGCCATGGCTTCCTCAGTGAGAGAGGAGAGCAGGAGACAGAGAAGTCGTTGATCGGCTGCTCTCCATGCCAAATATTTGGGGTTGAATGTTGAGGAGGTTTCTGGTTCAAAGCGAGGTGGTGGAACCATAGTTCCATCGACATAGCCCAGCATGTCTTGACTCTCAAGAAGAGGGAGAAGTTGGCTTTTCCAAAGAAGATAATTGGAGGAAGAAAGTTTGATGGTGATCATATGGATTAGAGTATTGAAAGGAAGAAGATGATAACAAGATTCGGAAGCCATAGAGAAGAAAGGATCAGGGTTGTTAAACCGAAAGGGCTCTGATACCATGTGAATGTTTGATTAATCCACCACACCCAAATGGTGGTGAGAGTTCTCTTATTTATAATCATTTACAGAATACAGAAATAAGGTAAATTACAAATAATAAGGAAATAGCGATAAAAGGAAAGAATAATAAATGAATACAATATATTTGCATTTAGTAAAAGAGAAAATATGGTAACCCGTAATGTAAGGCAAATATCTAGATATTTGCCTTAATGAACGGTCAACTATCCTTAACAAAGTCACCATGCTTCCTCTAGCAACCAGCGAGGTCGTTCTAATTCCCACAAAAACTACTATTCGAAACGAGGACGAACCCACTCAGGTCAGGGTTGACGACCACCTCGCTGTCAAATATGCTGCACGAAGGGCCATTATGTTGACCGCTATAACAACCAGTATGTTCGGCCTGATTCTGCTCATGCTCACCTTACTGAAGCCTTCAACACTTCCTGTTCTATTGCTGGACCTGATGCTGCTGATTGGTTTTTGGACATTGGGGATTTGACTTATATGACCACCGACTCATTTATTTTGGATTAGTCTAAAAATTACACACGTAAGAACTCTATGATCGTAGGAAACAGTGCATCCCTACATGAGTAAGAACTTTGTGATCATAGGTCGTCTCATATGTTAGATCGTATTCATTGTAATCTTTAGGGTCCTTCCCCGTCAAATCCAATTCGCGTTTTCTTTACTATGTTATTTTTATTGATGATTATTGTCGATTCATTTGGCTTTATCCTTTAAAATTTAAATCAGATTTCTTTGATATATTTTTTTTAATTTCAAAATTTTGTGGAAAATCAATATTAGGCTCATATCACGGTTTTACTAGCACTTGTTTCAAAACTCAATTACGTACTTATGGTATCCACCATCAACTCTCTTCTCCATATACACCTACTCAAAATGGTCGTGCTGAGAGAAAACATCGTCATGTGACTGAGACTGACTTGACTCCTCTCTTTCACTCCCATCTTCTCCTCGTTTCTTGGCTGACTCCTTCAACACTGCAGCTTATGTTATCAACCGATTGCCTACTCCACTTCTTGGAAGTAAGACACCCTTTGAACTCCTCTACGGCTACCCTCTGCATTATGATTCCTCTTCTTCTTTGGAATCTCATCCTATGATCACATGAGCCAAAACTGGTATCTTCAAGGCTCGTCATCCAGCAAATCTTGGTATTTTGGGCTCATATGGACTTCTTTCTACTTTTCTTGCATCCACTGAGCCAAAAGAATTCAAATTTGCGACTAAGAATTCTGCTTGGGCTACTGCCATGGATGAATAAATTCGAGCTTTACAACAAAATGACACTTGGACTTTGGTTCCTCGCCCTGCCAACACCAACATCGTAGGCTCTAAATGGGTGTTTCGCATTAAATATTTTCTTGATGGATCCATCGAGCATTTCAAGGCTCGTCTTGTTGCTAAAGGTTATACTTAGGTTCCTGGTCTCGACTATACTGACATTTTCAGTCCAGTTGTCAAAATTACCACTGTTCGTGTTGTGCTTTCTATTGCGGTCACAAATAAATGGTCTCTTTGGCAACTTGATGTCAAGAATGGTTTTCTCAATTCACTCTTATTGAACATTTTCACATGGAACATCCTCCTGGGTATTTGATCCTTGATTTTCCACTCATGTCTGTCTATTAAAGAAAGCCCTCGCGCCTGGTTTCAACATTTACTCATTTCTTCTCACACTTGGTTTTTCTTGCAGTCACGCTGCCACGTCTCTTTTTGTCTCTCATCAGCAATCTAACCTTATCTATCGAATCTTTATGTTGATGACATTATTGTTATGGGAAATAACTCATCTCTTATTGACAACTTTACTCGCAGGCTTCATTCTGAGTTTGCTACCAAGGATTTGAGTTTTCTCCGTTACTTTCTTGGTCTTAAAGCTTCACCCACTCCTGATGGTCTCTTTATTAATCAATTAAAATATGTTCAAGATATTCTTACTCGTGCTCAGTTGCTCGATAGCAAACCAGTCCACACCCCATGGTTGTTTCTCAACACCTAACTACTAATGGTTCTTCTTTCTCTGATCCTACTCTCTATCGATCTCTTGTTGACACCCTTTAGTACTTGACCATTACACGTCCAGATATTGTCCATAATGTCAATTATGTCAGTCAACTTATGCATGCCCCTACTACATCCATGGTTCCTAGCACGCCAGTGGCTTATTTGGATGCTGATTGTGCTGGTTGTCCTGATACTCTTCGTTCTACATCCAGTTGTTCTATTTATCTTGGTAACAATCTCGTTTCTTTGGGTTACGCATCTTTTGCATGTTGAACTAGATTATCATTTCCTTCAGAAACTTGTTATCTCTGGCAAACTTCGCACACAGTATGTGCCTTCCCTTCTACAAATTGATGACATCTTCACAAAAAGTGTTTCTCAATATCTGTTTGAATTTTTTATATCTAAGTTTCACGTTCATGTAAATCCAACGCTCAGCTTGCGTGGGGTGTTAAGGATATTTAGCCTTTCATTATGGTTTATCATATATATCATATTTGACCATTTATTATAGACTAATATCGAGATATTTGCCTCCCATTACGGCTTATCATAGTAATCATATTTGCCATTTTACTAGAGTCAAATATCTTGTATCCATTAATTATTCTTTCTATTTATTATTCTTTTCATGTCATTTGTAATTTACCATAATTCTCTCTTCTATCAATGATTATATAAATGGTTATAAAGAGAGAACTTTCACCTTTCTTTGGTTGTGCAAATATTTGGGAAGGCTTTCTTGTTTAGAGCTTCCCAGATTAGGTAAAAGGGATATTCTCAATTATAAATATGTATAAAACAAAACTGTTTCACAATTCATGTAACAATCTACATGAATAACTTTTAATCAATTATAACCGAAGGAAGCATCACCAATTCAAAAGCATAGAAACAGAAACACACAAACACCCTGTTCATTAACATAGCCCGAGTACTTACAAGCGTACACTTCAAAAGCAGTGACAGCGAGCAAAGCACAGGCCATGGCGGATATGTAAACCTTCCTCTCCACAATTCTGAAGGCACCATAGTGGAGTTCCCTGACCTGGAAACCGTATTTGAGCTCCAACCCACCATCTTCTTCGTTTCTGGCCTCCAATATCCGGTGCCAGATAACAGTCTGTTCCCTCAGAATTATGTTGAGCGCGTTCAGAGTCCGGAACAACACAGTCACATCATCAAGGAAGAGCAAAAGGTGGAGACTGGTACCACAAAGACTCAAACCAAGAACCATCCACCATGGCACACACTTGTGGGAGGAAGAAGTGTGAGAGACAGCAAAGAAAAAGCACCTCTCCCATATGAGATACCCCAAAGCTATGTTGTGGGCTTTACTTTCCAAATCACGTAGCCATGTTTCTTGATCACTAGCAGCAAGCACTCAACGCCTCAAAATTCTTCTCCAGCCGTTCGACCTCCATGGCCATGCCAATAATTGGGACAAGATTTGGCAGTGTGATTGGATTATATAGACATCTCAGATGGTCGACAAGTCAAACTTCAAACAACTGAGCATATAATTGTCCACTCTGAGTATAAGCTCTCATGACTTTATTGGTTTTGTTTTGGATTTGTTCAAAAGGCCTCAAACCAGAGGAGAGCTTACAGTATTCTTTGTTTATAAATTCATAATCATTCTCTAAATTAGTCGACAGTATTATTTGTTTATAAATTCATAATCATTCTCTAAATTAGTCGATAGTATTCTTTATTTATAAATTCATAATTATTCTCTAAATTAGTCGACGTGGGACTTCCAACATCCAAAATTGTCGAAAACTGTTTGACAATTAGACTAATTAGAATTTTATTTATTTAATTAATTATGTGCATGGTATAGAAGTCCACCACCTTAGTGTTGAATTTTAATTTATTATTAATATCTTAGCCTTGATTTGGAAATTATCTTAACTTAGAAATTATAATTTATTATTAATATTTGAATTATAGTTTACCATCTATCTATATATATATATAGATGATATTTAACGGTTTATTATAGGCAAATATTTAAATATTTTTATTAAGGCTTAACATAGGTATCATATTTGCGCTTATATTATAGGCAAATATATTGTATCCATTTATTATTCTTGAGTATTGATTTTTGACTCACTTTGGACAATCACCCTTCTCTACACGTACATGGTATTATCAATTTAAACGCAAATCCAAGCTTTGGAGCCAGCCCAATTAGATGACATATCCAACTTTGACGGAATCAGAAAGAGTCCAAGGCAATGTGACGGTTTTAAGATAGGTCTCAATCATGTTATGTGTGTGATTGTTGCTAACCTTAACCGTGGGGTGACTTACTAAGTATTTCTTAAAATACTCAAGTCACGTGCTACTCTCATATTTTAGGTACAGGTAAAGTGTTTATGCACGGATGACGGTGGATGATGGAAAGGTCATGGAAGTCATGATAGAGCATGATAGGGCAGTAGAACGCATTAAATTTTAAGTTAGTAGTTGATATGTGCTTTTAATGTAAAAACTATGTTAGGTTTAATTTCTTGTTTTGAATTGAATATATAAGTCCGTGACTCTATTTGAAAAGTATTTATTATGAACTTCTGCATATGTGATTATAGAATGGATTAGGTGACGTCCCTAATTAGGCTAAGAAAATTAGGGGGTTACATTTGGTATCAGAACCCTAAGTTCTTAGATCCGGTAGACCCGCCTATGATGTAGACTCAGCATACTTCCATGGTCCTCCAGCAGATGTACAATCGCCGTCAGGTATGCTTTTTAAAGATAATAACTGGTTTAATTAAAGGATGCATATAGTAGGTTAATTTTAATAATTTTAATAAAGAAGGTTTAATACAATATGTTTGATATGTTAGCATGATTATGATAATGCAAAGATATTTATGTGATTGATTAGAGAAGCCTGTAAGTTAAGTATGTGATTTAGTAGTTACGTGTTGTGTATAGATTATGCCACCTAGAGGATTAGGAAGAGGACGTAGGGGACGACCCCCTATTAGGGGTAGAAGAGATCGAGGTCCAGTACGCAAGGAATCAGTGAATCAACTTGACGAAATGATGCAACTCCTATTTCCAGTGGCGCCTTAGGAGAGGTGACCCTCGAAACTTTAGTGGGTGCCTCAGGAGGGGAGAGACCCTCGAAACGGTGCTTCTTCATCAACCAGAAAAGTAAAGTGCTTGCGAGACTTCAAGAGGGGTGACCCTCGAAACATTAGAGAGGTGATAAGCACCAACAATGTTGGATTTTACAAACTAGAGGTCCTTCTAGGATCCTTGCAAAATTTCACAAATAAAGTTAACTTAACGAAGTATAGATATTTCACCTCTAGAGTCGGCCAAAGAATGTCGACCAAATGCTCTGATGCCAAATGATAAGCGACAACAATTGCTGGAATTGCAAACCTAGAGATTCTTCTAGGATTCTTGCAAACTTTCATAAGTAAAGTTAACTTAACAAATGATTCCAACTAAGAGCTAGTTAGAAGGATGAACAACTCTTAGATCGAACTTGAAATCTATGATGGTCACTCTTAATCCCAAGACGACTCACTCTAGAATTAGTTTGATCAAAACTAATTCAAAATCTATCAATGGGTATGCAGATGATCTAACAGTAGCACAACTATGGTTGAATTCAATAGAGACAGTGTTTAGGCTGACCAATTGCTCAGATGATCGGAAGGTATGATGTGGAGCATTCATGTTGCGAGATGATGCAGAACTATGGTGGCATTCCACCCATTAAATTATTAGTCCGAGGGAGTTGTAATCTCGTGGGAGGACTTCAAGAATCCTTCCCTAGAAGAATACTACCCAAAGAATGCTCAAACTTTGTAAGCAGCAAGAGTTTACACAACTGTGTCAATTGGGGTGATTAGTTGTCATGTATGTCAGAGACTTTATCAGAATAAAATGCTTCGCCCAGAGTTTGTGACATTGAATATAGGATGACATGAAGGTTCGTACTAGGATTGGACAAGAAAATTCGAGATGTCACACATCAAATTTAAAACACAACCTTATAAGTTAAAGTAAGCAAGACTTCCGTCTTAACCCTAAACTCAAAAGTTTAGCAACATAAATGAGTTTTTGAAGCGTTATAGGTTACATGCTAGAAACTTAGTAAGTTGAGACAATTTAGAAAACATAAGCACTAACTTAAAGAATTCTTGAACGTATTTAATAGTTTTATGTTTTGAAAAAACAATAGAAGCCTCAAGTTTAGTTTAAGAACTTACAAGCATGCTACATATGGAGTATATTTATATTCATTCTTATTATTTTTTTCAAATAGTAACAGAGATGCATGATTGTGGCGATGACGAACTCAATGGCGAACTTGAGTTGGGAGGCTTTAGAGTTGTATGTTAGATTTGTGTACCGTTTTAATTTATTGTATATAATTGTACTTTTTATAACGCATATTTGTGAATGTTAACTTTTGCATATGTTTCTTGTTTTTTTTAAAATTAATCTATGTTTCTATAAATATGTTATAATAAAGGTATCTATGTTTCTATTATTTTTATATTGTGAGATTTCATGTGTGTTGTGTATCTATTTTAGTCATGAATTACTTCTCTAGTCACAATTTATGTGTACGCATATAATCATGATTTACCACATTCTTTTCTTCTCCACTGGTTTGAGTTGCACGAGTGTACGTGTGCCTATAGACAGACCTAGGGAGTACCGTAGTGATACTTGTCTATTGGGTCCATGTGTAAGTGCATGAGTTGTGTGTAGAGGAGTAATGCACATTCAATTATACCCGAAAAGAAATGGAGTCAAAGGATAATTATGTTTTAGGTTCCACTAATCATGGTCTGATCTCTTTAAAAATAAATAAGAAAAATTGTAGAGATAAAATGAAATAGGTGGCAGTGATAGGAACAAAGAAGACTTCCTCGTTCCCTCCACTAGTGGAGATTGAGAGTTGACTATAAATAGAAAGACCTTTAAAAAGTCCTACAAACGGAAAGCCTACGGAGAAATTAGTCTTGCACGCACGAGACATTACAATACAAAAGTAAAAGTCTCGGAGAATCCTAAACTTTTGTTAGCTGTCAAATTCAAATAGTACCTCATTCTTTTTTAGGTTTCTTTAAAGTTCTAGCTCGGGTCCACTATTCTATCCTTTAGAAAATAGAAAAGCTTTCCTCAATAGATTCATCTTCCTTATCCTTATAAAACATAAAACCTAGCGGGATAGACACAATAGCCTCTGATCTTATAGCTTAGTGTGGAAGCCTCTGATCTTATAGCTTAGGGTGGAAGATTCATTCACCAAATAAATAAAGACTCATCTGTTTTACCTAAGATGTTTCGGATATGAGGATTTAGTTCAGTATCTGATAAGTAGCAAAGATAGATAACTAGGATTCCTAACAGCAGGACGTCTCAAAAAAGTGAGACTAAGTGAAAGTGGCCAACTTCAGGATCGTATGAATGGGACTATAATTCCTACTAGAGAAGCTGATAAAGGGCTAAACCTCTATGGCTCTTTCATCTCTAAGGGAAGAAAAGTCGAACTCTTAGGATCTCACCTACATCCCTCGATCGTCACCTCGTAACCAAGAACAGTTTTTCCGGCGCTGTGCGAGGATCTTGCTACTTCGACTTCGAAAATTGGAAAAGGTCGCGTTCTTTCGATCAATAAAAATTTAGAGGATTTGCACATCTGATATCCACTTGTGTGGCCGGTGGCTTATTTTGCTCTTTTTTTATTGAACCATTCTAATAAAGTTTTGCTTTCTTTTTATAGAAGTTGCAAGCATTGTTAAATCAAATTACAAATTATCTAAATATGCTCAAAAAAGCAAATTGACTATAGAAAATAGAGTATATCTCAATATTCGATTGAGACTGGAGAATAGAAAGTACGTAAGCTTGACACCCTATCTTACAACTGGTAATAAACTTACCACCGCTTCGCTCTTTCAAGAGTGGGACTACGGTACTCCGACTTATCCTATCCGGGTATCCTTGGATAAAAGGCTTCTATAGAATTATAGATAGAATATAGTCGACTAATTTCTTAGATTCGGAATTCAGTAGAAATTCATAGAATCCGTTTTTGCCTTAGCTTAGCATGAGATCGTTCATAGGCAGTAGAATTCGATGTTCCGCTGCTAGTCCTTGCTTCAATGCAAGATCCAAGGTCGGGTATGAAGCCGCTTTGGCTTAGTAGGCTTTGACATTCTACTTTAGGAAATAGAATAGTGACTTTGGCATGCCAGAAAGGAAGCATTTCGTTGTGGTTCAAGATCCTTGATTGAGTAGATCCAGAAGGGAGTTGAAGTGATTCGAGGGGGTAAAAAGCAATTACAGGGTTTGAAAAGGAAACTGTACCGGCAACGAACTCTAAGGTTTGGCTTTTTCTTTGATTTACTTTAGTCAATGTTGCATTTCGAGTGCTTGGTTAGATCTCCTAATGTATAACTCTTAATGCCCTAGGATTGGACTCAATATTAGTCAATAGCTATCAATAAGAATTTTCCGTGTGAATAAGCTAAAGAGGTCCCAAGGACTTGGTAGCTCTGTATCATCCATATCACAAGATGATTCAATTGATACTTATTTATAAATGAATCTCTGGATAGAAAGTGCCCTATTCCTTTAATTGGTTATCTATACGACGCAAACAACGAACGAATTACCGCTTCATTATATTATGTCTTCCTGTAGCTGCCATTTAATTGACTTTACTAACCAACCCTCGCAATGGCTTCTTTTGAAGCTCTAGTTCTCACGCATCCTAGCTTAAACTTAAAGATATGACTTTGGGTTTGAGCGCGAAGCGGTTTGTTGAGATCAAATGAGATAGATATCCCAACCTTTGATTGTCCAGTTCCCATGAACCAATTACTTGACTTTCAACTTTAAAGGATGTCATCCCGAACTGATAAAAGATCCACTAGGTAGAAAAAAGATTCTTATCCGCAATAGAATCAGGACATCTAGAAGAGGATTATTGCCATTTTCTTGACTTCATTACTTTACAGGGCATTGACTAAAACTAGACCAATAAAGCTCGAAAAGGATTGAATGGAAAAGAAAACCAAATGAAAGCGCTAACAGACAAAACCAGGCCTTTCTGACTTTATTCTTTATTAAAGGCTGGAGTAGAAGAGATAGTAGACCCGAGAGCTGCTAGTATTAGAGCACACCAGCCCTCATCAAGGCAAGAGACCATACATTAACTATGGCAAGAACATTCAATGGTCTGATTTTCAAATATATCATCAATTTATCATACCCACAAAATCAAAATGTATATAATGAGTTATTATAAGGTTAGACTATAAAGTTCAATCTTTATAATATTAATATTAATAAAATAATCATATACACTTGATTTTAACTTTGAGTGTGAGTGGCTTTCTTAGCAAATTTCATAAGCCTACCATTTTGGGAACGTCTAAAAAAAATATAAGTGCAATTTCAATATCCCATCCCATATCCAACTATGCTATATTTGTATTTATTATATATGATTTTATTACATAAACCAACACCAAAAAGAATAAGAGTATGAAATAGATATAGAGCGCACACATACAATAACATAATATCAAACCTTTATGGAAGTCACAAGAGACTTAGAGCATGTATTTGGGAGTTCAATGGCAAAGCAAAGACTTGCAGGCGTATAGTTCTAAAGAAGCGACGCCAAACAAAGCACAAAAGTTGGCGTACAGATAAAATTTCCTCTCCCCAGGCCGACTCCGGGGGCATAACCTTGTCAATGGGCTTATGTGTTCCTGTGTCCGAAAGAATGGGAAAAGAGGCAAGGTACACACACTGATCTAAATTCATTTCAAGTTTTAATAATGAGCCTAAACCGTCTTTCTGCAGCTACAACTTCATACTAAAGTTCTTTTAAATCACCATATAGACGTACTTTTGGAAATTCAAGAGTAAAAAAACATGGCAGTTCCATACCAAGGCAACCGAAGTGCAAAACTACAGCAGCTCGCACGAAGCGGGTTCAGTCTGATGCCAGAAACCTTATGCCATTATCTTTGCTGACCTAACATAGAGACTATCCACAACCTTGCCAATGTTGGAAATGGTTTCCAGTGTGGCTGGATATATGGCATCAGTCTTCGGGTCGTCGAAAATGATTAGGCATCCAGCACCTTGATCTAAGGTCCCTGCAAACTTCTTGTCTAGAATCATCTGAGACAACTTCTTTTCCACATGATCCACTGGCAGTTCAATCAGGTCGGCAATATGAGCAATCTCAACTCTTGAGAATGGTTCGATCAACCTGCACAGATTTTGCTCCAACAAAGTGTCATAGAGAGAAGAGAGATGCCTGTGGACAATAGGGTCTTCCTCTAGTTGAGCCTTAAAATCTCTAAGTGCCATCTCAAAAAGCTTTAATGAACGTTTGGAATGTGCATCAGCTACAGTCTTCATGGCATCTAGCTCAATTCCCACGTATTGTAGACCCGCTTTTGATGAAATTATTCCTGCCACATCATCAGCCTGGTTAACCATTATTTTGCACAGCAACATATATTTGAGGCTAAATACAGCCCGGGGATCTTCAAGAGCATTGAAGGCTTCAAAAGCTTCAAAGAAATAACTGTAAGCAGTTTTGTAATCCTTCTCTTCCGCATGAAGGATTCCACTCTGCAAGTCAATAGTGCCCTGTTGTGCTGGAGGCACGTATATGGCATTAGCAGCTGTTCTTGCGGCAGTAAGTGCAGCCTTCGCTTTAGGGAGGTTCCTCAGAGAAAAATGGAGCTTGCTTTCCAGTAGATCTATGTCTACGAGGAGGAGCTTATCATCCAGTCTTCTTACTTCCTTGATTAATCCAGTCAGGAGATTTAAGGCTTCCGGGTACTCCTTATTTTCCATCAAAAGAGCTGCAAGCCTGGCCTCAACCCGTTGCCGAAGGAAAGTTCGCTTCTCAGCACGTGTCCACTGAACCATTTCCTTGCATAGGGAAATTTGTAGATCAGATGTGTCGGGTATTTTAGCCACGGCATCAATGATTCCTCGGACAATTTTTGCTGTTTTTGCTTTTGGTATCAAGTTAAAGAAAGGCCTAAGTTGAGTCAAAAGGTTCCGAAGATCCTCTGCACGATTCTCTTGCCTGAGAAGATCCGAGAGATTTGTTATGGCCTGTTCTTTTATCCGTAGAGCCTCAGGGGAAGATGAAGGGTTTTCAAGAATACGGTAAAGGATTGAGATAGACTCTGACGAATTGTTAGCTTCTAAAGCCTCAGCAATTGAATCAGTAGTGGCAGGTAGATAAGATGTTGACATTGTTACAGACTTGAACCTGCAGAAGCAAGTCACTAAGAACGTGAAAACTTTATTTAGACAGTAAAAACAAAACGTCTGAAAGTCCCTCCTGATCAAATAACTCTAAAGTCCTGCATTACACTACCAAATGCGGAGAAAATTATCAGAAAGAAACTGAAAATCAAAGCTTCCAAGGCCCTCTATCTGAAGTTCTTGGTTCCCTATCTCAATCCCGCACTTGCCCCTCTCTATCCACTTCATAATAAACTCTTATGATATCTTTGAAAAAGACCCAGCAGCCAAAGGCAGTAACTTCTCATTAATGTAATGAGAAGTTACATTAATGAGAAGGAAATGTTCACGAGATAGTCACTCTCAAAGGGAGTGAAAACAGAGAAAGAAAAAGAAAAATCAAGCATGTTTCATGCATTATTAAGAGCTTCAAAGCCACCAGCAAGGCATTTTTTGAAAGCTCTTCTTGCAAACAAGTTGTAATAACTTCCTCAGTAAAAGGCCACTTAAATCGGAACTTGATTTCAGCTCCAAACCAACCAAAATATTAAAATCCGTAACATACAAAGATCCTTGGGAAAACGCCAAAATAAATGCTATATCAACCATCTTTTCAACTCTTCATGAAAATAAGTTGCACTAACTCCCCCAAGGAAAGGCCACTTAAAACGAAAATTTTATTTCAGCCACTAATCAACCAAAATATAAACACTGGGCATTTCAAAGCTCCATTGGAAAATGCCAAAACAAATGTTATATCAACCTCCTTTTCTCCGACCAAAGCACTAAGTATGGGAACGAACAATGCTACTTTGGAACTCCACATGAATTTAACGAGTTTTGAACAAAATATTCCAACATTTGATTCTTGTGGAAGAACCAATTCGGGACAATGGTGCTGCAGAAACTTCTTCAACTGAGTAATTTTTGATTAGTCCCCAAACACCCATGTGTTCCAAGATAGAACTTTCATTGAATTACAAAGGATAATTATTGATCATAATCTGACATTTAGGACCAACTGTTATAAAATCTAAAAGGGGAAGAGCCCCCAAACCAAATTTCCAGCTTCCAAAAGCAAAGGGAAGTGTTGAGAAAAAATATGAGCTTGTCTTGATACCCTTGAATTGTTAAACAACTGATCCCATTCTTTGTAAATAAGAAGTCTAAAAGAACAACTTTGAAAAATGTGTATCCATCAAGTTCTTCTTAACAACCTCTACATAACTGCTATAATTTGATTTTTCCTTGGACACTGCCAGCAAAAGAGCATTAGACGAAGTCGTAGGTGCATCAAACAAATACTTCAAAAAATCTGACAGAATTCGTTCATCAAACTTCCTAAGGAAATCTTTTTAGCATTTCCCAGAAAACCAGCCATTCTTTTTTCAACAGAACAGCTTTTACTTCAAACAATTTCCTTCCACTCGAAGGTAGCCAAACAACACACTCAATAAACCATCCTAGAGAGGACTTAACAAACTCAATAAACCATCCGAGAGAGAAATTAGGCTAACTGCAATAAATCTACCAAAGAACTTTCAAACTCACGAAATGAGAGACTGAAAGAGGAATACTCAAATTACACTTCATTTCATTAATAAAGAAGATGCCATCTTTGAACCAACTACTGTAAAAAATGTTACCTACACAACAGCTTCGAATTTCCACGAACAAGAACCAACAGATTCTTAAGTATGTAATGTAGATACAATAGCTTCTTAATCCCAAATCTCAAAATGAGAAACAAAACAAGTAACAAACCTTAAAGGAAATGAGGTCTCTGAAGAAGGGATTCTTCAAAGTATGTTTCAATAATTTACATCCATACTTAGAAAAGAAAACTCATAAGTTATAACCTGAAAGACAAGAGGCTGGCAGATAAAAAAAAAAACGCAAAAGAAATAAAAGGGTTACAAATTAGCAACCTAATTTGAGACTAAGCTGACCTAAAGAACAATAATGCTTCGGTATTCCATTTGAACCACAGAAACAGATTTAACTCAGATAGCATCAATTTCTGAAAGCTGAAAGCTCAAATGCAGGTTGTTTGTTCCAAAGCACACAGATCACAAATCAGAGCTTCGTTCCCAAATAAAAGAATTAAAACGAACAACCAGACCTAAACACAATCTTTATTCAAAAAGAAAAAATAAGCAAAAGATTTGAGTGAGTGAGAGAGGGAATGTACACTGGAACGTGGGCGACGGCGATGAGTGTGAGATGAAATTCAGACAACGGAGAGAGCAGCGAAAACGGATTTGCTGACAAATTGGGTTGCAGAGAGAATCGGAGTCGCAAGAACAAGATCCAATTTGTGAAATGGAAAGGGACGAAAGAATAGGGTTCGTTGGCGTTCTTTCTTGGGGATGAGGTAAAGTGCCCCTTCTCTGTTAGGAAATCATTTTCTTTTCTTTTCTTCCTAATTTTTGTATTTAATTTTTAATATTTTAAAAATGATTAATAGATTTATAAATCTAATTAAATTTATTTATTTATTTATTTTATTATTATTATTATTATTATTATTATTATTATTGAGTTAGAACATGAAAAAAAAAATGGGCATTTAGTGACCGTTCTCCACCTTCGGTAGCATCTTCTAGTCCACCACGGCTTACGCACACCTTCTCTTGATCTCACCAATTCAATGAATTAGAAGAGTTGTATTTTTTTTTATCACAATCGGTCCCTTGTCGTCGCCTTTAGGTAGCACAAGCTTGAAGTTAGAAGAGTTGTATCGTAAACTAACCTTCAAACATGAGTTTTCCCTTTGGTTCTTTCTATACCTATTTCCTTATTCTTGTGTATTATTACCCGAAACCCTGATTTAATACAAAGAAGGGACTACACAATCACGTGGAATCATTGTCAAATACCTTAGTTACGAAGGGAATTAGAGATGTCCACCGGACACATCTTCATTACTATTCCTTCCACCTATTTCATTTCTCATCAGTACAGATGTTTTCATTTTTTTCTTTTATTATTCTTTTTAAAAGTATTATTTTTTTATTTTTTATTTTTTTAATATAATATGAGTAAATCAATATATTTTATATACAAAATCAATATAATGTTCTACGAAAATTAAATTTTAAATTTTAAAATTTAATATTATAATATAGTAATTAATAATTAAATTTTTTTACAAGTATTTAATTTAAACATTACAATTATAGGGGATGGATAATGGATATGGGTAATAGGATCTCATTTTCTGTTAAATAACGTTTCCTATTTCCTCCCAATTCTTACAAATAATGGAAAGTCGTGTACATCCCGACAACTCGACATTTCAAACCAATTCAATCCAATCCAAACTATGAGGGTTGGGTTGGGTTAGATTAGCATTCCGAGTAGAGTTGGGTTTATTTTTCTAAACCCGAAATGAATCGGTTCGGTTTCGGGTTCGTGGATAAAATCTTTGGGTTGACCCGAACCAAATAAAAATATATAAATATATTAAGAATCTTTTCGTATTAATAGGTTTGCTAGAGTGCTACCTTGGCTTGGAAAGGCCCACGTATACATTTTTTTTAATATTATTTATATTTTGTTTAATTTCTAACTTTATCATATTGCAATTAAAATATTTTATTTTTATTTATAAACATCTTTACTCTAATCATTTTTTTTTATTGTTTATTTAATTTAATGATATATTCTTGTATTTTTTTATTTTAAGAATTTTTCAAAAAAATATCTATATTTAATTTTTTTTAGTTTTATGATCGGTTGAACTATGTTAATATATTACCCGTTTTTTTATTAGATTGTCACATATCACCGGTGTTGTTTTGGATTTAGTAAAAAAGAATCCCTCACTCTCATGTGTACACCCCCTTGCCATCAATTTCCCGAGCAAAATTCCAAATGGCATCTTTGGGAAAAAATGGAAGCCGAAGCCGAATGATGAAGCTTCGTAATCCAGTTTCCGCAACGCCAACATGGCGGCCCGAAGTTCATCCAGTTGACTCGGCCCTTTTCCAATTCCGGATTGGCAGGTACTCCGCACCGGTATCTTTGAAAAATGTGAGATAATTTATCCGCGTTTTCTGTTGTTCAGTAATTTAGAGCATGCTCCCTTTTCTGATCGTGGATTGTGGGCTTTTCTTAGTCGGCTCCCTTTCTAGTCAAGTTAACGCGGACGAGAGAGGGAGATTGAGGGAGAATTTAGGAAATATCACGAGGGCAAAACGAATTGAAAGGATTAGAAATAGATTTTGTAACCGAATGGATTCATCAAGAATTGGGTGCGGCAGCTTTTGCGTAATCGGATAATCTGAATACACAAGTACAATAGAGGTCAATCATCACCCTCCACCTGTGGAACGGGGAGTACGGTAGCCGTCATTAAGAAATATGAACTAGAAATCACAATCCATGTCGGTTCTTTTCCCTTTTTCTTTCGCTGTCAAAGATCCGAAGTGGGGAATTTAAGGGAAGCTTCGTGAATTTAACAACCACAGAACATGGAGGCGGGAAATTCCCATTAATTTTCTTTGTAGATACGTGCCTATATAAAGGTTGATCTTTCCAAGGAGAGATTCATATCCAGTTTTAGGCTATTCCCTTCTAAGAGTACAGTTCCCTTTCTTTCTTAATCTTACTCTTGAATTCCTTTTTATTTATTGGGACTAGTTGATACCCAATTCAGTTCCATAGTCATGGCGCATGGGGAGTTGAAGAGGAGGTTTAAGGAGTTGAAAGATGTGAATGAGAAGCAAGAAACAAAAGTGTGTTACCATAAAAGCAAAGTTCAGAACATCGTTTTTGGCTATCTCATTTGGGTTCGTTTGTTCTTCTATGGTATTTCTCAGACTTTGTCCTTCAAGTGCAATAATTGGTGGGTCATTTTGGCTTTAAGTCTTTTATGGAATTTCATTTACCTTTTACTTTTCCTGGATGCCATGACCATGTTACATCGGGCTCAGTACCAGCTAGACATAATCTGCAAGGAACTAATTGAATTTTGCCAACAAAATTTGATACCCAAAAACCGAGATGATATGGATCTAGTGGAGGCTGGTGAATCTTGTGATGGATTTGGGTTCGGTTTCCATAAGAAGATGCTCATGCTTGATCATTCTACAATTGTTGGGAGGAATGTTTATATCTATTTCATTGTCTGTGCTTTGCTTGCTGTTGCTGCGATTGAATTATATGCTTATAAGTACTTGTTATGCAAATGATATGGTGGAGTCGTAGTTAGAATTTAGCTTCCAAGTGTGCTGGGCGTAAAATATCTGTGCAAGAAGGTTAGAACGGAATAAAAGGGTTTCAAGGAAAACGGGCCGAAATTGGAGGAGGTTTTGTATTCGTGATGTAAATTAGAGCCTTTTTATAGACTTTGTTTTGTACTTTGTTCACGTGTATTCCTTCATTTGTCTTTGGTTTTTCATTAAATAATGAGTTCGTAGATCTGTTTCTGCTGTATAAATTTGGAATAAATATATATATACTTG
The DNA here is from genome assembly GCF_002738345.1 of Cucurbita maxima. Classification (NCBI taxonomy): domain Eukaryota; kingdom Viridiplantae; phylum Streptophyta; class Magnoliopsida; order Cucurbitales; family Cucurbitaceae; genus Cucurbita; species Cucurbita maxima. The sequence continues at coordinate 530,003 of NW_019272069.1, forward strand.
GTTTAGTGGCTGAAAAAGGCCTCTATCCAGAAAAAAAAGAAAAAAAGAACAGGGGTATCCAATCGTTCTCCACTGTTATTCTCGAATTTAATGTAATCGATTAAAGGGCTCGATGGAAAAGAGTCCTAATTAAAAACATTATCCACCAGATCAAAGAGTCCTGAATTGCAATCCAGATTTTCCACCAGATCAAAGCTTTTTTGCTTGGTCAACCGCTCTCTGATTAAACCCATATGGTCACTCTTGAGGTCTCCTTCTTTAGCTGGATTGGTTTTTGTATGTCTTTGTCATTTCTCTCAACGAAAGCTTGGGTTCTTCCTATATATATATATATATATATGCATTGTCATTGGTTTGGACATTATTCCCAAACTTTGTTTGCTTATTCATCAAAAAGTTAGCGGCTCATTTTCTTATGTCATAAAAGTTTGGAAGGAGTTGCCAATTAAACACCCAACAACACGTTTCTTAGAATCGTTTTTTTATGAAGTCATTTTGGGTGATTAACAGACAACAAATTTTATGAAAATGACTTTTTTTCAAAATTAAACACTTGAAACACAATCCAAACGCACCCTTAGACGGAGAGAGATGAAGAAAAATGTAGACTCAGAAAACTGGATAGAGGCAGATGCTGTAATTTGGCTATTCAGATAAAAGTAATTGGTCGTAGTCTAAATTGGTGGTATTAAGTCGAATAGCTTTTCGGAGGGAACGTGAAAACTGAGCCCCGTCTGAATGCTTATCCCTTTTCAGTTTTCACAAAGGTGTTATTAAGATACCTCTATAAAGCTGATCTTTCCAATTAAAGCCATGAATCCAGTTCTGGGTCATTCGTTTCAATAGGTACACTCCCCGATTGTTCTTCTAAATACCTTATTGAGACTGTCGTTAATGTTGGATGATGAAAGGGAATGATCATGGGTTTATAAGTGAGGAATACTAACTCCATTGGAATGAGGCCTTTTGGGAAGCCCAAAGCAAAGCCATGAGAGCTTATGCTCAAAGTGGACAATATCATACCATTGTGGAGAGTCGTGTTCGTCTAACAGTTAGAACCTCAATTTGGTTCCATTGCCATGGCGCTTGGAGAGGAATTTTGTGGAGCTGAAAGATGTTAATGAGAACCAAGAAACAAGGTTCAAATATTGTCATTGGCTGCCTCGTTTTGGGATGCTTGTTCTTCTTGGGTATCTTTCAGGTCTCTTTGTCCTTCAAGTGCAAGGATTGATGGGTCGTTTTGGCTTTAAATCTTTTGTGTACTTTCTTCTACTTTTTACTTTTCCTGGATGCTGTCACTATGTTATCTCGGATCCAGTACCATCTAGACATAATCCTCAAGGAACCAACTGAAATTTGCCAACAAAGTTTGGTAGCCCAAAACCAAGATAATGTGGGTCTATCAATAGAGGCTGGAGAATGCTCTGATGGATTTGAATTGAGTTTCCATGAGAATCTTTGATTGAGTTTCCATGATAAACGATGTTCATTCTTGATCATTTTTTGAATTGTTGGGAGGAAAGTGTATATCTACTTCCCTGTTTGTGCTTCGCTGGTTCGTACTGCTATTCAGTTATATGGTTGCAAGTGCTTGTTGTGCAACCGAAATGGACATCGTTTTAGTCTGTGCTGGTGGGGTTGTGCAACTGAAATGGACATCGGCTACATAATCATTGATCTTGTTGCAGATTCTTTCTTGTTCTCCATTTCAGTAGCACATGCTTGTTCTGCCTTTCCTCAACTCCATGGTCCAAAGACTTGATAGATCCACCCTCAATCATTATCCCATGAAGAAAAGGATTTTAAATGGGTCCTTGAAAGATTCCCTGAAAACTTGAAATAGAAAGAGTTGGCCTAAATCTAATAGAGAAGATTGATTATTTGGAAGACTTACCCCCTTGCCCAAGCCTCATGACATCATTTGTAAAGAAGAGAATTTTCTGGAGCCAAAAATGTATACTGATAGTGGGGAGCAGTAAAAACAAGTTAATATTTAGCTTCTTTCATCTTTTCTGGTCATGTTTAAAACAGAAGAATCTTACATAAATACATGATCCTGATGGAGTGGGTATAGCCAGTGACTGACAAAGATGTTGGGAGGACTTCCTTTTCTTATTTCAACACAATCCTGAAGCTCTAGGAATTAGATCTATGCCCTTAATCCTTGATATGAGCCTATTTATAAGGCGCATAATGTTTTTTTGGAGGCTAACTTTAGCCATCACAAGTTTGGGAACCCTGGGGCCACAGACAAGTACTTGGCTAAATTCTTTGAAAACCGTTGGAACATCCTCAAAAGCAATATTTGGATATTGTTCCATGTCTTGGTCAATGAAACCTACACTACTACGTATGTATTATCCCCAAGGATCAGGTGCCAAAAGGGTTAGTGAGTTTAGATCAATTAAGTTCTTAGTGAACGTCTTATTACAAGGTGTTTCCAATCACCATTAGTTCGGTTTGGGGAGTTGTTAAGGATGGTTGACCGTTCATTATAAGGCAAATATCTAGATATTTGCCTTACATTACGGGTTACCATATTTGCCATTTTACTAAATGCAAATATATTGTATTCATTTATTATTCTTTCCTTTTATCGCTATTTTCTTATTATTTGTAATTTACCTTATTTCTGTATTCGGTAAATAATTATAAATAAGAGAACTCTCACCACCATTTGGGTGTGGTGGATTAATCAAACATTCACATGGTATCAGAGCCCTTTCGGTTTAACAACCCTGATCCTTTCTTCTCTATGGCTTCTGAATCTTGTTATCATCTTCTTCCTTTCAATACTCTAATCCATATGATCACCATCAAACTTTCTTCCTCCAATTATCTTCTTTGGAAAAGCCAACTTCTCCCTCTCCTTGAGAGTCAAGACATGCTGGGCTATGTCGATGGAACTATGGTTCCACCACCTCGCTTTGAACCAGAAACCTCCTCAACATTCAACCCCAAATATTTGGCATGGAGAGCAGTCGATCAACGACTTCTCTGTCTCCTTCTCTCCTCTCTCACTGAGGAAGCCATGGTTGTTGTCGTTGGTCTCTCTACTGCACGTGATGTTTGGCTTGCGTTGGAAACTACGTTCAGCCATCAGTCAAAAGCTCGTGAACTGAGACTCAAGGATGACTTGTAGTTAATGAAACGTGGCACAAAACCTGTTGCTGAGTATGCCCGTGCCTTCAAAAAAATTTGTGACCAACTTCATGCCATTGGCAGACCCGTCGAGGACATTGATAAAGTGCACTGGTTCCTTCGTGGACTCGACACCGAATTTTCAGCTTTTTCTACTGCTCAGATGGCTCTCACCCCTATCCCCTATTTTGCAGATCTAGTCTCTAAAACTGAAAGTTTTGAGTTGTTTCAGCGCTCCCTTGAGTCCTCTGACTCCACTCCTACAGCATTCATAGCCACTAATCGTGGTCGCATCCATGAAAGTCACCCTGCTTCCTTTACCAACCAGCGAGGTCGTTCTTATTCTCACAAAAACAACTCTTCTAATCGAGGACGAACCCACTCAAGTCAGGGTCGTCGACCACCTCATTGCCAAATATGCCGCAAAGAGGGCCATTATGCTGTCCGCTGCAACCAACGGTATGTTCGACCTGATTCTTCTCATGCTCACCTTGCTGAAGCCTTTAACACGTCATGTTCTATTGCTGGACCCGATGCTGCTGATTGGTTTTTGGACACTGGAGCTTCGGCCCATATGACTGTCGACCCATCAATTCTGGATCAGTCTAAAAATTACACGGGTAAGGACTCTGTGATTGTAGGAAACGGTGCATCCCTACCCATTACCCACATCGGTACTCTTTCTCCTGTTCCAAATATTCACTTATTAGATGTCTTGGTTGTCCCTCACCTCACTAAAAATCTTTTTTCCATAAGTAAATTAACGTCTGATTTTTCTCTCTCCGTTACATTTACTAATAATCTTATTACTATCCAGAATCATCAAACAGGAAGGGTGGTGGCAACCGGTAAAAGAGATGGAGGGCTATATGTGCTGGAGCGCGGCAACTCTGCTTTTATTTCAGCCCTTAAAAACAAATCTTTACGTGCTTCATATGATTTATGGCATGCTCGTCTGGGTCATGTGAATCATTCTGTTATTTCTTTTTTAAATAAAAAAGGTCATCTTTCTCTTACGTCTTTATTGCCTTCTCCATCATTATGTAATACTTGTCAGCTTGCGAAAAGTCATCGATTGCCTTATTCCCGCAATGAACGTAGGTCGTCTCATGTGTTAGATCTTATTCATTGTGATCTTTGGGGTCCTTCTCCCGTCAAATCAAATTCGGGTTTTCTTTATTATGCTATTTTTATTGATGATTATTCTCGATTCTCTTGGTTTTACCCTTTAAAATTTAAATCTGATTTTTTTGATATTTTTTCTTCAATTTCAAAAATTTGTGGAAAATCAATATTCTTCTCGTATCAAGGTATTTCAAAGCAATGGTGGTACCGAATTTACTAGTACTTGTTTCAAAACTCATTTACGTAATTCTGGCATCCACCATCAACTCTCTTGTCCATATACACCTGCTCAAAATGGTCGTGTTGAGAGAAAACATCGTCATGTGACTGAGACTGGCTTGGCTCTTCTCGTTCACTCTCATCTTTCTCCTCGTTTTTGGGTTGACGCCTTCAGCACTGCAGCTTATATTATCAACCGGTTGCCTACTCCACTTCTTGGAGGTAAGTCACCCTTTGAACTCCTTTATGGCTACACTCCACATTATGACAATTTTCATCCCTTTGGTTGTCGTGTTTATCCTTATTTGCGTGATTATATGCCTAACAAGCTTTCTCCCCGCAACATTCCTTGTATTTTTTTGGGTTATAGTCCTGTTCATAAAGGGTTCCGCTGTCTTGATCCCGCCACCACTAAGCTATATATCACCTGCCATGCTCAATTTGATGAAACTCACTTTCCTGCTATCCCTAGCTCCCAAGCCCAACCTCTTTTCACTATTCCTATTTCAAATTTCTTGGAACCACATCTTCATCATATTGATTCATCCCCCCCTACCACTTCATCACCGCACATTCCTCAATCCAGTTCATCCCCATGTGATATTTGTTCTGACCTTGTAGATGAGTCTGTGCAGGTTGATACTTCTCTTGCAGGTTCCACTTTGTCACCCTCGACTTCTAATTCAACCTCTATTGAATCTCCTGTTGATTTCTCTTCTTTGGGCACTCATCCTATGATCACACGCGCCAAAGCTGGTATATTCAAGACTCGTCATCCAGCAAATCTTGGTATGTTGGGCTCATCTGGACTTCTCTCTGCTCTTCTTGCATCCACTGAGCCAAAAGGATTCAAATCTGCGGCTAAGAATCCTGCTTGGGTGGCTGCCATGGATGAAGAAATTCGAGCGTTACAACAAAATGATACTTGGACTTTGGTTCCTCGCTCTGCCAACACCAACATCGTGGGCTCTAAATGGGTGTTTCGTATTAAATATTTGTCCGATGGATCCGTCGAGCGTTTCAAGGCTCGTCTCGTTGCCAAAGGTTATACTCAGGTTCCTGGTCTTGACCACACTGACACTTTCAGTCCGGTTGTCAAAGCTACCACTGTCCGTGTTGTGCTTTCTATTGCAGTCACAAATAAATGGCCTCTTCGACAACTTGATGTCAAGAATCCTTTTCTCAATGGAACGCTTATTGAACGTGTTCATATGGAACAACCTCCTGGTCGCGCTGACACGTCCCTTTTTGTATTTCATCAGCAATCTAACCTTATCTATTTGCTTCTTTATGTTGATGACATTATTGTTACCGGCAACAACTCATCTCTTATTAACAGCTTTACTCGCAAGCTTCATTCTGAGTTTGCTACCAAAGATTTGGGTTCTCTCAGTTACTTTCTTGGTCTTGAAGCTTCACCCACTCCTGATGGTCTCTTTATCAGTCAGTTAAAATATGCTCGAGATATTCTTACTCGTGCTCAGTTGCTCGATAGCAAACCAGTTCACACTCCCATGGTTGTTTCTCAACACCTGACTGCTGATGGTTCTCCTTTCTCTGATCCTACTCTCTACAGATCTCTTGTTGGCGCCCTTCAGTACTTGACTATTACGCGTCCAGATATTGCGTATGCTGTCAATTCTGTCAGTCAATTCTTGCATGCCCCTACTGCAGATCACTTTCTTGCTGTCAAACGTATTCTTCGCTATGTCAAAGGAACACTCCACTTTGGTCTTATCTTTCGTCCATCCACTGTTCCTAGTACGCTAGTCGCTTATTCGGATGCTGACTGGGCTGGTTGTCCCGATACTCGTCGTTCTACATTCGGCTATTCTATTTATCTTGGTAACAATCTCATTTCTTGGAGTGCCAAAAAGCAACCTACTGTATCACGCTCCAGCTGTGAATCTGAGTATCGTGCTCTTGCCACAACTGCTGTTGAACTTCTTTGGGTTACGCATCTTTTGCATGACCTCAAGGTCCCTATTTCACAGCAGCCCTTACTTTTATGTGACAACAAAAGTGCTATTTTTTTGAGCTCTAATCCTGTTTCTCACAAGCGGGCCAAGCATGTTGAACTAGATTATCATTTTCTTCGAGAACTTGTTATCGCTGGCAAACTTCGTACACAATATGTACCCTCTCATCTCCAAGTTGTTGACATCTTCACAAAGAGTATTTCTCGACCTCTCTTTGAATTTTTCAGATCCAAGCTTCATGTTCGTTCAAATCCGACGCTCAGCTTGCGGGGGGGTGTTAAGGATAGTTGACCGTATATTTGCCTTACATTACGGGTTACCATATTTGCCATTTTACTAAATGCAAATATATTGTATTCATTTATTATTCTTTCCTTTTATCGCTATTTCCTTATTATTTGTAATTTACCTTATTTCTGTATTATGTAAATAATTATAAATAAGAGAACTCTCACCACCATTTGGGTGTGGTGGATTAATCAAACGTTCACAGGAGTCTTACCAGCTTGGGGAAGAGCATCTCGGCGCTGTCAAAAATGTGAAAACACTAAGCCTGGTAGTGTAGCGTCTTACACCGCAACATTTTCGAGAGAGAATTTGAGTTCTATGTACAAAGAATTTGAGATAAATAACTTAACTTATTTATTGTCTATTTGTCGTAATCTACTCTATGTTGTTATACCATTTATATTTTTCTAATTTTTCAGATAATCGAAGATCTTCCAGCTCCACCAACCAATGTCATCTACAACTAATTATTTTCAGTGTAAGTAAAATATTTTGACTTGTTATGCATCATTTATTTAAACTTTTATTATTTTTATATAATGGACAAGTAAAAGTTTGTGCTCAAGTTTGTAGAGAAGATGAACTACTTGCCCTTTTACGGAAACTAAATTTTTAGGTATTTTGTTGAATAATTATATATTGTGAACGTAGATAAATTAATTATATGTAGATAACGTTGAAATTGATTCTTTGCTTATCATTTGCATATTTCTAGGTGATAATATGAATGCAATAGAGACTTAGATACATTCAAACTAAAAGTTTATAGGTGGTAATTATTTTAGACGATAGCATCACAAGTTTTAGTTAAAAGAAGTCTGAATCCATTGCACGTCTAAAAGTCTATAGGTGATAAAAAAAAATTAAACTTGTAGACCATAATATCCATGAAAATATGTCATTGATTCACAACTATTATTTATTTCTTTATTTTTTTAAAATTTGGAATAACCGGCACCCAACTCAAAAATGAATGGTTGGGTTGAGTTGAGTTGGGTTACCAATCCAACCAACCCGAACTTTTAATTTGGTCCAAAAAAAACCTTCAACTCGGACCATGTACACCCCTAATTGTTGTTGTCTCGATTCTCGATTCTGTAGAATGCTCACCCGTCCGGAACATGGTTATAGGCTACTGATTGTTTTTCTTTTGTGTTTTTCAAACTTCCTTGTCCTTGAAATGCAAGTATTGGTGGTTCATTTTGGCTTTAAGTCTGTCGTGTACCCTTGTCTACTTTTTTAATTTTCCTGGATGCTGTCAGTATGTTATGTCGGACCCAATACCAACTAGAGACAACCCGAATGGAACTAATGGAAGTTTGTCAACGAATTTGGTTACCCAAAACCAAAATGGTGTGGATTTAATGGGATTAGACATGCATACATGCATATGCATAACAAGGACTGCATAGACTGTAACGTGCAATTGTAGGACCTAAATTTAAACTTTGTAGCAAGTCATTTTCTCTCTCTGTCCAAGTGAACAATTAACCCATGTTTTGAGCTGTACCATATACTAATTATTTGGTGTTGCATGAGTGCGAGTCCTAAGAGACTTTACCCCCAACCATGGGGATTGATCATACTCAATCAATCGAGCATCACCTGTCATAACGATTCATGATAATCATCGGTTCTACGTAATAACACGTCATTCACATATATGTATTAAGTTTTGTAACAAACTATCCAAAGTATATAACAAATGTATACACAATCATCACATTCATTTCATACTTAGACATGCAATGCATATCATAACAAATTATACATATCCTACTCGACCTTCGAGCCACTTACATCAAATCTCCTTGCAAATGCGTTGGTCCAATGCTAAAACAAAATTGATCCAAACGCTATTGTAAATGTTTTATAGCTTGTGACCCCACACAAGATAGACAAGGTGGCACCCATCCAACATGTGAGAGCCAAAATAAACATGATGCAGTTGAGAAGAATAGTGTATCATCCAACACTCCAAGAAAAGTATGCATTTAAGCCAAGTTGAGACATGATTCGAGTCCAATAGAAGGGCGAGGTAGGTTTCTAGTGGGAATACCCACAACCATTGGGCAAATTGTTGTTTGTCGTGCTAATGCTGCGAGTCTTAGAGACTGAGAGAAGGTTTATCAATGGAAAAGCCCATAAGTAGGGTGTAGTTTTCGTATTCATTCTAAAGTACATTTATTTGCAACAAGTTAATTAGCAACCAATTTAAAGTTTGTATCGTGATCGAGACGATGCCAAGATTAAATGGGGAAGAGTGTCATAATATATAGTGTGATTATGCCCTTGAGAAAGTTATCAAGGACGATGACTAATTTAAGTGGGGGAGAGTGTCACAACCTCACTAAGATGACAATAGGTTGTGACTCCCACACGTAGATGGATAAGGTGGCGACTCTCAAGTGGCGCCCATCTAGTCACGTGAGGGCCAAGAGAGACAAATGCTATAATGCAACCGAAGAGTATGGTTTATCATCCAACATACAAAGAAGAGTGTGCATTCAAGCCAAGTTAAGGCATAAGTAAGACAAAGGCAAAGGATAAACAAGCGTGTTAGAGACAGACTCAAAAAAGGGTCGGGTAGGGTCACAAGCTTTAATCTCCAAAGTCGAGGTTTCGATATGAGTTTCGGCATACGACTCTAGAGTGAAGTCATACTATATGAAATATGAATGCACCAAATTAGATGCTAATAGAATACCCGACGAGAACTCCACGAGGTTGTATGATCGCTCGTGAAAATCATGTCTACTTTTGTCAAAACACAAATGACACAAAATGTACTATAGAGGGAAGCATGATGTCAGCTCTTCGCCACCCCTGGGCCCTCTGGCCTAAGTGAGCTACCATGTGGCATATACGTGTATCACAGTGTGGGCGAGCATTGCAAGATTAGTGTCTTGGGTGTCGTCCTTTGAAAATAGATTTTTCCAAGTTAGTGTGGACATTGTGTCTCAACCCATATGTTGAAGGTTGATATATGCATTCGTTATGCAATACGGTATCCGTAAATGACTCAACTTGGACATGAGAGGGTTCATGCCACGATAGAACCCGGATGGATGGGATGTTCAAAATGTCTCAACGATATAGTTAACTGATGGGTCGATTCTCGAGAAGCATGTTTCTAAGCGAGCAGTAAAGATTGATGACATTACGGGACTTGTGATGACATCACGATGTGTGGGCCATATTGTTGGGAACCAAGTTGACGAGAGTAGAGGCAAGGTCAAGTCGGATAACTTCGCATAGTGTAGATGTTACTTGATTGGTTCACGAACAAGTTAAAATGCACACACGGGAGGCATGTATGGTCGAACGAGCTTAGATTTCCATGAGTTGTGTCCGATTAGCAAAGAAGAGTCTCGCCTAAGATCCGATAAATTCGCAAAGACGGAAAAAGAGTTAAATGGGGCTTGAGCTCCCCTTTAAGGCTTGCCATGAGCATGTCAAGATCATGATGTCACATGGTTAAAAACGTACGACCGTGACATTACACAAGCAATTGAACACAAATTCGAGTGATAACACAAAATGATAGGTTCATTGATTATGAATATGGTTTATGATATGTTCATTTGATGGGCTCATGGTGTAATCGCCTTAAAGAGTTCTTGTTTTAGCTGCATACCTAAACGACTTTCGAACTGCTCGAGCTTTCGGAAACTTGTGCAGAAGTGAATTCTTATCATAGAACTACATGGTCTCTAAATCTCTAAATGTAATCAACTATTCTATTAAGTATAAGACATTTATTACATATATGTGTTTTATTTTTTAAACTTCAGAGTTTCTAAGAAAATATATTAGATATTTTAGTTCGGGAAGAAATCAACATTAGAAATAAGTTTTGATGACTTTCTAAAGCATAATTCAAAAACTGATATAATCTAACGTTCTTGTCACAACGAACGATGCAAAAATATAATGAACGCAAAATATATCTAAAGAATGTAATTTCATTGCCTCTATAATTGAAACGTCAACTGTGTATATTTCACTCAACTTTCCTCGAAAAATTGTTAAGAGAAATCACTAGTAGTGATCATAACATTAGCCTCCTCTTTACCAAGTGCATCCACTATGCTTCTAGGAGTCCAATAGTTATCCATTGTCACAATCGCACTTTTCTTGGTAACGAACTTCGTAATTGTGTGGCATTCACTCTCAATACCGAGTGAGTTAAGCCAATTCGAATTCGCATTGCCTACAGTTGAGTAATGTATGCTCAAGTCTTATGTCTCGTTAGAGATTTTTGAAAGAGAGTTCGAAAGCAAGATTGCAAGAAAGTTTGAAAGCAATGTTATAGGCTATAAGCAAAAAAAACAACCCAACAGCTTAAATAGCATATAATTATGAGTGGAAAGAATTGACGACTAGTCGCATCTTCTATAGTACATTTTAAGGCGAATCAAATCTAACAAACCTAGACATAATTTCACCGAACAATTATTCAATAGAAATAAGCTTTAAAAAGTAATAAAACACGAAAGCAAGTGAAGGGGTTCGACATGTCATGGGCATGCGGCCACGGGCAGCATAACCACGACACCCCTTTCTTTCTTCCAAAAGCCAAGTTCATGCACTAAGTACTCAGTGTTAGAAATCACGATTCTCTACAATGGTATGACATTATCCACTATGAGTATAAACTCTCATGGTTTTGCTTTGAACTTCTCCAAAATATCTCATACGAATAGAGATGTATTTCTTGTTTATAAACTCATGATCATTTCCTAAATTAGCGAACGTGGGACTCCCTCCCAACACTCAGATAAACGTAAAGCCAGAAACAAAATTCTCATAAGAAGGAGCGGTGATTCTTTATCTTCCTTACCATAATTCTCATAAAAAAAAAAGAGATCGAGTTTATATGCATAAAACCTCTTATTAAAATTGCTCTTATAAACTAAGACTCATTTTTAAGTTACTATTGACACCGACATCGATATCAATTGATGAGTTATGGCTATCTGGTTGGCAACACCCCGACAATGCACAACCAACTAATAAAAATCACATAAATTTTCACCATATTTCACGTGCCAACTTACACCATGTTTTTGCGTGCCAACTTATCCCACACATTGAAATAAATGTTAGGATCTTACTGAAATGGAAGATATTTTACAATCACTAATGGCATTAGGACCCACGAAGCCCCAAATGGGCGTTGGATCTTAAAACAAAAGAATATTACTCCAGAATTGATGAATCAAACTACCAAACCCACTAATAATAATGAACTCAAACAACCAAATCAACTTGTAATAATGATCTCAAATGTTAGTATCTCAAATCTAATTTTGTGCCAAAAAAACGAATAGTAATTCATATTTAAATCCGAAAGGAAATAGAAAATGATGTTTTCTCATTAATCAAATAGGGTCGGGGACGTAGATTATGTTTTCGTCCCCTACCCTATAAAATTCCCGCTTCGCCCCCACTCACTTTACACATGCATGCGTGCACACACACACTCACGGAATAACCCACACGCAAAAATTCTTTGTGAAAAATTATATAAAAAGATTGTGAAAAATTCTTTGTGGGCAACTTGATTCGAACGGAAATTTCCACTGTGATTCTCACAAAAATAAATTGAGAATTTTGTAGGGAGAAGATTGAAATAAGAGGCGAGAACTGAAATGGAAAAGATTTTCCCTTTCCCACTCGCCCGGAGGAAATCTCTAGCCAATCTTAGATTTAATAGTATAAATATAAGAAAGTACATCAGTTACGTAACAAAATAACTTAATTATACATTTTTGTAAGATCGAACATTCAAATTAACCCGAAAAATATAAAATCGACTTCATTTCATTGCAATTCTGATCTCGTAGAACATAAATCACTTTTCCCGACGAGTAGGAAAAGACTATAATACCCTTGAACAACATAATAACAAAGTGAACAAAATAGTAATTAACTATATATCATATTGTCCTAAAACCTTGGACGTAATTGTGCTTTGAGAGGGTTCTTCATCCAAATGGTGAATTCCATCTTCTCTGATAAATCAACTTCATCTCCTTCCACAGCTTTCCACTCAAATCTCCATACCAAATTTGCTACAAAATATTCCAAATGAAGCATTGCCAAACCGTACCCCGGACATATCCTCCTCCCAACCCCGAACGGCATCATTTTAATCTCCTTGCTCCCGGTTATATCGAACATCGTCGACGACACCTCTCCATCTCCACTCATGAACCTCTCTGGCTTAAACGTCATTGGATCCTCCCATACTTCCGGATCCCATCCCATCTCCCCCGACATGATATTCACCGTCCCATTTTTCGGTATGAAGTAATTCTCCAACGTCGTGTCTTCTTTCACTGCATGGGGTAATATGAAATGCCCCGGTGGGTGTCGTCGTAACCCTTCTAGAATCACAGCTTTCAAATATGGAAGCTTCCCTAAATCTTCTTCCTTTACCTCGTCCTCTCGTAATCCATTTCGTGTCGTACAAGATTTCATAATTCCATCGATCTCCTCGAAAAGTTTCTGTTGGATTTGTGGGTTCTTCACTAAATTCGCCATGATCCATTGCAATGTCGTCGCCGTCGTGTCGGTCCCGGCATTTAGAAACTCCGAGCATAAATTTACAATTTCTTCATTATTAAGCTTTCTTTTTTGGTCAATGAGCTCCAAATCAATCAATGTATCAACATATGATACCAAATTCTCTTCTTTTTCTTCTCCCTCTTTTGTTATTTCATGTTTCACCTTCTCTCGTGCCTTGATTATCGGAATCAGAACCTATTTAAGAACAAGAACAAGAACAAATAAATAATTAAAGGTTTCATTTTTAAAACTTTTTAATCCAAGTCAAGGAGAGTTGACCACCTCATGTTGTTTGTTCTTGAGTTGTAAATATTCCTTCCAACGCTTACGAAGCAAAATCTTCATCAATTTAGGCCACAGATTGAGTATAAGAAAGCGTTGCAAATTTACAATAATCTCACGTTGAACTTGTTGAATTTCCAAGATTTGTGTCTCATTCAGCTCATCTCCAAAGCACATCAAAGCCAACAAACAAAACGTAGCAAATTGAAAATGTTGAACAACTAAGATCTCCGATCCCGGTCGAGATTCAAGACGAGTGACGAGAATATCCAACACCCTTTTGCGAACTCGGGAATAACCCCTGACCCGCGAAGGATGAAGCATTACCCCTGCAAGATTACGGCGGAGGAGACGCCAAGTAGGGCTATAAGGGGCGGAGGTGATGTTGTCGAGGTTACCCGAGGCCGTGATCCGATTGATGGACAGAGCTCGAGGGCGGTCGGCGAAGATGGCACCATTTTGGACAAGGGCTTTGTGGACGATGGAGCGATCTGCGATGATGATGGCCGGGGACGGACCGACATGGATGGTGATGATGGGGCCATATTTAGCCATGAAACTACGCAGCACAGATTCAACCGCAAGAGGCGACTTGCGTAGCCATATGAAGTTTGTGAGTATTGGGAAGGCAGTTGGCCCCGGTGGGAGCTTGTAAGGGCCACTCCTCAAAGGGAAAAGAACCAACTTTACAACAAAGGATATGAAAATGGATACAATTATGAACAAAATCCAATTCATTTTTCCTTTCTATGTTCAAATTTGAAACCCAACACACCCACATATATATATATATAGATATATATATATATATATATATAAACACAAAGATATTATTTGGTTTTCTCTTCCCCATTTGGTTGGATGCATGTTGTTAGTATATTTTATGTTTTTTTAATAACATCTGACATTCGTGTTTAATGCCCTAAATAATGTTTTTGCGTTCGGGTTTGAATTGCAAGGTTTCGTTAATCATTTTTGTCCTCTAAATATAATCTCCGATGAATACTGTAAGACAACAAAATGAGAAATAATTTTTTCTAAACGTCTTAGTAGCGTTCATTCGAAAAATGGAAAAAAAAGTCGTCGATGGTATTCCAATAAAAAAATGATAGCGTTTATATTATTTATTTATTTAATTTGATTCCTTAGTTTTTAAAATGATTGGTTTAGGGTTTGTTTTTTAATTTTAAAAACATTTATTTTTGCGGTTGGTATTAGATGGTGAATATTTATAAAAAATAAATGTGCTGGCAAAGTTATGTGTGTGGTTTATGTAATAAAAAGAAAATAATGGTGAAATCAAATTGATTATTACTTTTTAGTCCAAGAAAAAAAAAAGTACATACAGAACAAATAATTAAAGTCGTATTTAATGATAATTTCATTTTCTTTTTTTTTTTTTTTAATATTGGCAGGAAGTGAATTATAAAACTAAGAAATTTATAGACTATTTAATGATTATTTTGTTTTTTATTTTAATTATTTAAAATTCAACTTAGGTTATTAAAAAATTATTTGTTTTTTATTTAATTTAATTAAGAAGTTAGATGTTTGTGTCAGGGTCTTTAATTGCGATGCTGTGGGTATCTTGTCTTTACTTAAAATATTGAAGTAGCATATGACTGGAATATTGTAAGAAATGTTGTGAGCCGACTATTGAAGTTACGGAATACAAATAAATACAGGGACCCATTATTTAAAATCGTTGTAAATGTGGCCTATGTGAGCCGAAGACATCAATTTCAAGTTCGAACTTCTACAAAATTATTTAGCTAAATTTTATCATGGTCTGTGAATGTTTGATTAATCCACCACACCTAAATGGTGTGAAAGTGATCTTATTTATAATCAAATGAATTACAAAGATATGGAAATAGTAATAAATGGAATGAAAAGATACCTATGATAATAATGCAAATATTAGATATTTGCCTTATAATAAAATATCAAATATAATATATATGGTAAACTATAATTTATTACTAAATATCCTTAACATGGTCCATGTGTTAAACTTTGCAGAGACATTGGTCACCATATTATTTTTATATAAACAATTTAAAATTGTTTCTAGTAAAAATAAAATCTAAGATATAATTTACCGTCGGTGTTTACAAATATGAATTATTTTAGTAATTCTTTTCAAAATTGACTTACCGAAATGGCCTCGAAACTAACGTTTCTTCTCGTGCATGATATTTATGTTATTATTATTGTATTTTAATGTTTGATGAATGATAGTTAGAGGTATGATTGGAAATTAAAAAATAATTTTGGAATAAAGAAGATTAAAAATTATCCTCAAAAGATTTGTTGTTGTTGTTGTACAGTAAGGATGACAGCCAATTTTAAATCCAAACTAATATTTAAACAGATATATCAAATAAATGAAAATGTTTTTGGCACGTTTAATATTTTAGCATTACTCGTCACATCATATAATAAAAAATAATAATGCTCCCATTTATTATAATTTTATTTTGGTTCTTTCGTCGCCAAAATTAATACCAATACGTCCCAAATCTAAACAAAAATCTCAACCATTTTTAAAAGTCACCGAGCTTTTGGATTCATTAATGATTAAGCGATCACAAGAATCTTGTACTTACGCTCGTCTTTAATTCTTATTGATCGTCACTGGTTGAGTATTCGTTCAAGCTCCAACAAGTGAGGAGACAATTAAAATATTGAGATAATTAAATTTAGTGTTACCCTTTCGACTTTGAATAAAAGAGAAGTATATAAATGAATTGAGACCATATATGAATGAGATCCGTTCTTAGGATACGATGATTAAAATATGTTTAAAAGAATTAAAAATTATTGTCTATAAAATTAATATTTTTTTTGTTCAGTTCTAGGAACTCCAAAATTAGTGTGTTTACGTGGATAAACTTCTTAGAATTTTCCTAAAAAGACACTTGAGTAAGAATAAAACATGCTTAAAACGGGAGTCCTAGCTATCCTTTATGCAATATTGCGTTTTTTCTGTTGAGAATTGTTGGGAGTGATGCCTTTTACAGACGCTCAAAGCAAAGTCATGAGAGCTTATGCTTAAAGTGAACCATATCATACCATTGTGGAGAGTCGTAATTCGTAACACTTTTAATACCACGTTAAGCTAATGACACTCTTCTTTATATCCTCAAAATTAAAACTCTTAGTCTTCCGAGAAACATTACAAGAGTTGTATAGTTCATATCTTATGACAGTAATTACTACTATGTAAATAAGCTTTAAAATACATTAAAAAAAAATACCATAATTCTAAATTATCATCAACTCAAAATTTGTAACTATCGAATAAATGAAACTGGATTCTTTTTTAATGTAGCATGAATTGCAACGTCTTGTAATAATTTGAACAACATTTTCTCCATATTTTCCTTAAAGTTTATATTGCATCATTGAGATGACTTGGTTCATATCACTTACCAACACTATTCAATAAACGAGACGATCAAAGATTACAACTCAACGGCATGAACTAAAAGACCACCAGCTAATAGCGCAATAATTTTTTATTACAGTCACAAACAGTAAAGTGATAATCAGCTAAATAGCACAAGAATTGTCGATTACAGTCACAAACACTAAAGTGACGATACAATGACACAAAAACATCGTATGAGTCGATGACAACTCAACTGCGTGAACCGAAAGACCAAACGTGAACAATTTGTGTCGCGCAACGAAATCGAAAACATAGGACGTACATAGAATATTCATAATAAATCCAAGTCGTTTAAGCACATTACAGCATTGTAGCTGGCCATTACATGGTGCCACAAACTCCTCTAATTATTATAAATTTTATTTTTCTAATTATTATAGATTCCTACTAATTTATTTGTGAAATTAATGTCTCATTAAAAATTAAATTAAAAAAATTATGAACTAACCAACCAATAATACAAAGTTCAACCAATAAAATCAATTGAAATAATAAGTTGAATTTAATAAGTAATGCATGTGAAAGTAGGGATGGGTGATAAATGAATCAATCAAATATGATTAATTTAATTCATTTTGGGTTTTAAAATTAATTATTTTCAGAGTTAATAAATAAATCTCGGGGGAACCTAATGAACATAAAGAACCTGCTTGTTTAGTATCACCAAAATTGTAACGATATGATTTTTTCTTATATGTATTGTTCGGGGTCATTACTTAAAATAAGGCCTTTGTAATTTTAAAATGGGCACGTCAATTCATACTTTCCCGAGTGAAGCGATTAAAAAAGTAAGACACTTGAGTCATACTCTAGTACATTTTCTCAACTCGACACTACTCGTAAAAATCATTTTGAAAAATGTGAGTATTAAAAATAATCACTAAGGTACTACTGTAATCGGATAAGATATAGTTTAAAAAACGGGTCAATTCGATCATGACCTCCCCTAAATCTGAATCAGGCACATCAAGATTCTAACCACCCAACTTGTACATTTGTGATTAATAAAACTTTGACTTAGATCACCCCTTTTCAGTGACGTTGGTGGCTAATAATAACTCGAACACATAACGTGTCATTATCATAAAATTATTTTTCATCACGACAACCAATTCATTTATTAAAATAGGTCTCCGTACATTTAAAATATGATTTATGAAGCATCTCAATCCACAATCACACAAATCACAAATCACAAACGGAGAAACGTACATACATGTCCAACCATTTTTAGAAAGAAAACATAAAGAATCACGTAGTCTCAAAAATAAATTCTAAATCTCTGAGTCGAAACTTAAATCATATACTTCATTTTAATAATAAAACTTTACCGGCAAATACCATAATAATATTTCGATTATAATTAATTCATTACGTATAAGAGACCAAAATTGATAACTAAAATTCTCCACGTAAAGTATTAGATTTAAGGAACAATCTTAAGATTTGATACTCGTTAATACTCGTTGAAAAAACTCGTGTTCTTGTTAATTTATGCTCGAGCTTGTTTGAATTTACAAATTTGGCTCCCACAGGTTGGGGCCGATTCCATCACACATTTTTTTCTTCTTCTTCGGCTTATGTTTTCCCGTTCTCCTCCTTTTTTTCATCATAGATATTGTCCGTAGTTATGAATATAAAATATTTTGAATAATAAACCTTTTATTTAAAGATGCAAGATAGTTATGGTGTAAAAGATTAAATGTTTATAAAATTATTGAATAAAATTAATGAATATTAAATGGTCAAATTTAAAAATTTTGAAAAGTCTACAAAATAAAATGTTAAAAGGTTGGATAATAATTGTCTAAAAAAATAAATGTTGGGATTTTCAAAATATGTGAAGTACATTTTTAAAACATTGCAAGACGAATGTATTTTTGTTTTATTATTACGTAATAAAATCAAAGTTAAACCATTATTATATCCATTTTATACAAATAAAAATATTTAAAAATCACTTACATTTTTTTAAAATTAACTATAATTTTTTCAAATTTTCTCTCTTTTAATCTTTAACTTTAGGCTATTATTAATTAGCCATAAACTTATATAAAAACAATTTAATTCAATTATCAATATAAATTTACAAAAAGATGATGGTAAAAACACAAAATGTAAAATACACTTTTAATGTAATTACATAATAAACATATAAAATGTAATATATACATACATAACACTTTGTCAAAGCCATCAAATCAATTTTTTTTACTCTCATGTTCAATGATATTTAATCGATCACAAGTATCTTAAATACACGAAATGTCAAAATTTCTCGTTCATTTGATGATTTGTATTCACGTAAGAACATCATATTCACCTAAAACTAGCAAAAATTGAATCGAGACTAATTAAATTATAAATATAAACAACTTTTTTTACTCATTTTCTTTTCATCTTCTTGGACGTTTTTCCATTCTTAGACATTTTTCCAGTCTTGAGACGCATATACTTTTCAACATCATTGTTGTCGTCGTCGTCATCATCTCCACCTCTCCTCTTTTTGCCACCGGTTTCTTTAATTTTCTGCACATGTTTAAAATAACCACATCAACCAAAGTAGAAAAGAAATGAACGAACAGTGATGCAAGGGCTATGTTACCCATCAAAACATACATAATAGCTTAGGAATAAGCCGAGCTAATATAAGTTCGGCTTCCATTTCATCAGCTTGGTTTTCAGTCCCTTACATTTCTTATAAATTCTTGAAACAAAATTAAAAATTCAAAAACTTATTAGACACATGATATAGGCGTTTTGGGCGCTTACATTTGTATATCGGGAAAATTCAGAGGGGAAATTTTTTTTTTGGCTATAAGTCATTAGTGAATGATTGAGAGGGGTATCTTGTAACTTTCACAGATGATTGTCAATAACACCAGAGAGATTTCTATCAATACATTTTAGTTTTTTAACATTAAACACAATAGAGTTTAACCTAAAAGAGAAATTGTAATCATAATTTAATACCATGATGGATATTCTCTTCGCCTCTGCCACACGCTCTAACAACATCAAAACTTCCTCTTCTTGAGCGGAAAACTGCGGTAGCTTTTTCCCTGCCATGTTAATAGAGTCAGATATAGTTGCTGCAAAAAAAGAAGAAAAAAGGTCATCCACTGCTTACCTATCAGCTTCTCTATCTGCATATACCACTCTAACTCATACTGATTAACTAACGAAATGGCAACCCCGGAACGACCTGCACGAGCAGTTCTTCCCACTCTATGTATATAATCCTGCAGATGAAGTCATCATAGAAGAACATTGGAAGAGATTGAGACCTAATCTTTCAATTATCTAAGCCACAAGTCTCAATATGTGGGTTTTTAGTTTAGGTAGTTATTCAATGGAGCTACTCGTCAAAATGTTCACATTACACTACACACATCCAAGATCACACAAATAGCAGAAGAGTATTTCAACAGAAGCTAAAGTATTAGGAAATGGATCCATGCCAAGTCATGTTGGTAACTTCCGTTAGAACTAAGGAAATTATATTATTAAAATTAAATGAACACAGAGAGGATGACAAATAAATGAACACCACTTATGCAGTACAAAAGGCTAAATTGGTTTGATACCCACTCTAGGTCTAACCCTTCTACTACATTCTTAACCCCCCCCCCCCCCCCCCCCCCCCCCCCCCCCCCCCCCCCCCCCCCCCCCCCCCCCCCCCCCCCCCCCCCCCCCCCCCCCCCCCCCCCCCCCCC
>NW_019272069.1:550856-579293 GCF_002738345.1 Cucurbita maxima
CCCCCCCCCCCATCACTGACTGATCAACCTGTAATGAATAACCTGATCAGCCTGTACTAAACAACTTAAATTACTCCGGCTTATTTAGTCCCTCAACTTCGAACCGTCCATTTATTTGATCTTTGAACTATCAAAAATGTCTAAAAAATCCTTACATTTTCAATTTGAGTCTAATTAAGTCTAAGAACCTTCAATTATGTAATATTCTCCAAACAAATTTGATATTAATTTGAATTTCATATACGGTGAAATCTTAATTTTTCTTTGTATCTATAAGCTTTAAAAATTTTGAAAACTTGGGGACTAAATTTGTAATTATGAAAGTTTCGAGACCAAATTGTCACGAACTTCAAAGTTCAGGGACTATAACGGCAACTTAACCTAAATGAGAAGGGAGAATATTGCACCTTCAAAAAAAAAAAATGAGGATACTCTAAACCATGAGAATATAGAAGTATTTTCAACTTCGACACAGAAAACAAGAAAGCAGTTTTCTCTTTCTAAACTCTAGAAAGAAAGCTATACAGACTAGAACTCCTGAGGATAAAGGAAGGGTTAAAGCCCGAAAACAACTCCTGAATAAGAAACTATCGAGCATATAGTTCTTGAATTGGAATATAAGAAAAAGAAAGATGCATCATACAGAAGTTAACGAAAACAGCAGAATGCATAGAAGCCACAATGATGCATGTAAACCTGAACAAATAGGATTGCAGAAGGAGAACCTTGGAATTTGAAGGAATATCATAATTTATGACCATATCCACAGATGGAATATCAAGTCCTCTACTAGCCACATCAGTGCATATAAGAACATTGCACTCTCCGGCCTTGAACTTATTTAAGGCTCCTAATCTCTTTGCCTGTCAAGACATGGTCCATGCAGAGAGTTTAATTGAATAATCCCACAAAATGATGAAGCCAAAGAAAAATAAGGGTTTCCCCAACTACCGAATTTTTTTTATAAGATAACTTGGTTGATAAATGATGTATATAACCGGCTTCCAATTTCAACTTTCAAAATATTTTATAACCAGAGAAAAGAATTGTAAACCACTGAATTATACCTGGGTCATCTGACCACTTATGGGTATGGCTCTTAACCCAAGATTTCGAAGAATCAATGCTAGAAGCCGAGTAGCGTCACAAGTGCGAGTGAAGACCATTGATGTTGAACCAGACATCTCAGTTAAGATATAAACAAGATAACACTCCTGTACAAAATGACATGTAACGAAGTAAGTCCAACAGTAAAATAAGTTTGATTCCCTTCAAAAGTTTAAACGTCAATCCCTCTCCTCCCCGGTAACTAAAAATGTATTCCCCTAAAAAAGACAGAAACATATAGCCCTTTCCTTCTCTTTTTTTGCTTTTTTCATTGTCGTTGTACTTGTAGAGGGAACCATCATCAAAATCAACAAAATTAGACTGACATAAACAAAAAAATGATAAACCAAGAAGTAGGAAAACCTTATACTTCGCAGGGATGAAACAATATTGCTGCTTCAATGTGTCTACTGTGGAATATTTGGTTGCCGCTTCAATCTGAAAGAAGTCAAGACTAAGAAAAATTAATATTTGAACAAACTCAGGAAATGAAAAGATTTTAGACCATCACAATCATACCTTAACAGGATTTCTTAAGCTTGCCCTTTGAAGTTTCCGAACCTGTAGAATTATCTCAACTTGGTCAGTGATTTAAACCAATACAAAACCCCAAAATAAAATCTACCAGTGTTCAGAAACTACTTATTCAGATATGATACAACGTCCCACTTCTATGCATCCAGAAGAAACAATTTAATACTGATATTTGATTTTTGTTAAGGATATGAAGCACTTAATGGCTTTTTTGTGAGGAACACGAGAAAAAATCAAAACCAAAATAAATACACAAAAACTATATATGGCAATAGATGATGAGATATTGGACAACTAAAGTGCAGAAGCTTTATAAAATTGTAAATGTATAGTCTTTTATTGTACTTTTTTCTTATTTCTTTAAAATTAGAAACCCTAAGGCACATCACCACACATCACTCAAAAACGGTGCTTTGCATCTCCCATGCCTACTTATAAAATTGCATATTGAATATCATGCTTTCATCTTACTCCGTTTTGCACGTTAATTGTGTGGTTCCTTGCCACTTTGCATGTGCAAGGGTGACACATTAACTATGCCTCAACATGTACTATAAAAGGGTAAGAATAGTTGTCAATCCTTACTACCTTGGTCGTATGCTAGGCAAGTCGTGTTGTTTATCTTATATATTTTTCTAGCCAACAATAAATGTTTTCTCAAATGTTTTCCAGTGATTTCAAAAACCTTATACTCAATCCCATTTTCTGGAGCCATTTGAGGGGTTGAGGTTGCAAGATAGGCCAGTTGTGCCAACCGGTGTCTTGGAAGATAAGTTAGCTAGCTTGCTCAAGGGCGTGAGTAAATGCCTCACAATTGCTTTCTGAGTTCTTGAAAAGTGCGATTGTAACACTTGGCATCTCCCATGCCCACATATCGCATTGCATAAGATACAACAGAGGCAGCATGATAATCTTTTCTTTAGAATTTTTTTAATTAATTCCTAGTTCCCGACAAAATTTTGTTCTCCGGGAAAAGAAAAAACTAAAAAAGACTGAAAAAACAAAAAACAAAAACAAAAACAAATCAAATCAAATGTTTCCATATTTACCTTTTTTGTCATAGTAGCAGAAAATAAATATGTTTTCCTCTCACGAGGAATTTCATTCAAAATTTCATCTATTGATTTTTGGAAGTCTTCATTCAATAACCGATCTGCCTCATCAAAGACCTGTTCGACATGCAAAACAGGCTAGTCAGTACAGGTTTATTACTAAACAAAGTAAACAATTTAATTTAAATGAAAGTTTATTGTCTCTCAAATGTAATTTTTCACAGAACTCACCAAATACTTCAATGTGCGCAGGGAAAAACCCTTCGTATTAGTTAGATGGTCCACAAGACGTCCCGGCGTCCCAACCTAAAACAAAATAAATGAAATTTTAAATAAACTGCTGAATAAATAAGCAGCAACAGAAACCACGACAACATTAGAATTCTCAAACTAATTACAAATAGGCAAAAGAAAATAGTGTATAGAATGATGATTCGACAAAAGTACTTTATGAAAATCATACAATTGTAGATGCTTTATGATGTGTGGTAGTTTTAAGTTAAACTACTCACCACAGAAGTAATATGGCAGCAGTAACTTTATTTAACTTGGACATCTGTTTTAACTAACTGTATTTCCTATTTACTGATAGATTTTTCATATAAATACTCAGCATAATTTTGCATGGGGAGGGTTATGATAAAATTCTTTCTCGGAGGCTAAATCACTTTTTCATTTAATCCACAAGAACAAAAGGATAATGTCCCGAAGAGGACATGAATTTTCACATGGACCATCACATTCAAGTTCAAGAAAGCAGAAAATATCAGAGACTTACAACAATATGAGGCCGTTTTGCCAAGTTAATGGCTTGCTGCACCATGTCTACCCCTCCAACAAGCTACAGAAGATTAACATAAAATACTTATCACCAAGACGGCTCCATGTTTACTAAATCTCGAAGCACAAAAAACATAAAGAGGAAAATAATAACAAGAAAAGAAAAATAGGAGACCTCACATCCTCCAGAATTTTTTTGTTAAGCCCTTTCTTAACCTTAGTCTCCCTCAATGTTGGTAGGTATCTATGTCACAAAACCAGGTCTTTGAAGTGAAGTTTCAACTTGATTTTATATTCAGCAAAAAGTACCCGGAGAAAATACAATGCAGTCCCGTACAGGAGCCACACTCCGTCTGTAGACCCCAATCAGTTCATACAACCTGATCTCTATTACCTCTAATCTCTCTTTCTACTTTCTAATCACAACTGTAAGCCTCCAATGCCAACTAGAGACCAAGAAGCAAGCTTCCTATAACAAACTCCCATACATTAATCCTTTCTCGAACAAACCACCTCCCCTTAGATAGCATAACAATTATCCACAAGGGCTGAGGTTGTAAACTGTAGCTGACTAGTCCTGATAAGTAGCATTGTGCAAGTCTTCTTCCGCATCACAAAGGCATAAAGGAAATATTGGTTTATGTTTCCCTATATCCTCCTACAAATTTAATATAGGGTTCGGATTTCTTTTTATCTCTC
Source organism: Cucurbita maxima (assembly GCF_002738345.1). Classification (NCBI taxonomy): domain Eukaryota; kingdom Viridiplantae; phylum Streptophyta; class Magnoliopsida; order Cucurbitales; family Cucurbitaceae; genus Cucurbita; species Cucurbita maxima. The sequence goes on from NW_019272069.1 coordinate 555,029, forward strand.
TCTCTTTCTTTTCTTCTTTTTTATTTTATTTTATTTTATGAGGATACTAAGGGTTTGGATAATATTCAATAGCCAATGCATTTATAACATATTAAGAATTATTCATGAACTGGATGATTATGTGCAGAAATTACTTAGATTTTTAATTATTTAACTTTTAAAACATAGAAATTTTATATAAATATTTTTTATTAACATAATATATAGTTTAATAAAATAACATAGTAATTTTATATCCTCATGATTTGTACCCTGCATTTATCCTCAGTATACTACTGAAAGCTTACCACTGCACACTTGATACCAATGCCAGACCCTAAAGCTTCAAACTGCTCGGCTATCTGAATTGCAAGCTCCCTGAAGATAACAAAAGCAACAGAATATTTTAAGTTTATAGACATGCTAAAATCTTTCCAAAAGATTACTTCTCTCCTTTTCAAAGATAAAGAGTGTGTGTACATAATCTACTACAATTCGGTATCAAACCTTGTGGGAGAGAGCACACAGGCAAAAAATGCTTGAGGAGCATCCAAAAGGGCTTGCAAAATGGGAAGGGCAAAAGCTCCAGTTTTCCCAGAACCAGTCTGTGCAAGTCCAATTAAATCCTTTCCTGCATTACAATGGTCATAAGGTTAAACATAATCAATACCACACACATAAGTTGCAACGAAAGAATAGCAAAAGAAAGAAAGAAAAAGAGATGAAGGGGCACCACAGATAAATATTTGACCTACATTCTAAAATTCTCTGAAAATTGATGTGTCAAAATATCCATATCCTATCATCATGTCATGTGCAGTCACATGTCTACCTTTGTGCTTTCATTTTCTATTTACACCTACATCACATGTGCAGGTGGAGATCCAAACCTACAACATCATGGTGGGCTTTGATGCATCTATGCTTCTTAGCATAGGGAAAATTTATTAGAAGATATCCATTGTGCCAAGCTTCAAAGTGCAATCTCATAATAAGAAATTACATTCACCATCGCCAATCTTTCTACCCCTGAAGAATATCTATGGACAGATTACACGTTTTGCAAAACAAGAACCAATAAGGTAGTCAATCTACGTCTGTTGTAGTTAATTTTGATAATAAATGTCTCAACAACTTCTTTACCGACCCTTACCCAAGATTCATATCAAGATTTGGAATCCCGATTCGGTATCTAATGGCCCCAGCATTCTCCTACAACATGGTCACGTAACTTACTCACCGATTCTAAGAGTGAAGACTATCCCCACAAACCAACACGAGTCTTCCAATATGTTTTGTCCTTACTCACATGCATCCTAGTTAAAATCACAAGAAATCACCCAATATAGAATTTCTCCAAGAAAAACACGTTTAACTATGGAGATCCTATGATTGAGCCACCGAAAAGGAATGAACATGATACGATGTCTTAATCATGCCATGGATGATTTAGATTTAAAAGGTTTTATTGTATTTTTTAAGTTTTAGAGAATTGTCTTTAAATTATAAGTTACAATTCGTTAGTGGCCATTATGGCATTGATGACCATGAAAGTTACAACCTTTCAATTAACCAAAGGTTATTATAAGGTTTATTTTCAAGGCTATAAATAATCATTCATATTATTGCTTTAGTATGAAGATTTTGGATATTATAATGAAAGTTGCATATTATGCTTCTTAAGCCATGAGTTTGTTCCTTTACCTTTCTTGTGTTTAGATTTGCATGCTAGAGTCATTCAAGTAGTCTTTATCAAACTATCTTGTGGAGTGATTCGAATCATGAGTTTAGAAATGAGTTTTCTTTATTCTTGATTCGATCATCAAGGTAATCCGTTCCAAAACTTTCCCTTGGGTTGATTCCATAACCTAATGAAAAATAAGAAACAAACAACAACAGAAACATATCCGACCTAGAACCTAAACCAATAATACCAAATGTTATGGATTCAACCTAAGGAAAAGTTTTGGAACAGATTACCTTGATGATCAAGATCAAGAGTAAAGAAAACTCGTTTCTAAACTCGTGATTCGAATCACTCTACAAGATAGTTTGATGAAGACTACTTGAATGACTCTAGCATGTAAATCTAAACACAATAAATGTAAAGGAACAAGCTCATAGCTTAATAAGCATAATATGCAACTTTCATTATAATATCCAAAATCTTCCTACTACAGCACTAACACCTTGAAAATAAACCTAATAAAAACCTATGGTTAATTGAAAGGTTGTAATTTTCATGGCCATCAATACCATAATGGCCACCAACAAATTGTAACTTATAATTTAAAGACAATTCTCTAGAACTTAAAAAATACAATAAAAATTTCTTAAATCTAAATCATCCATGGCATGATTAAGGCATCTAATTTCGTATCAAAACACCTTGTTGGTATAGGTAGTAACTTTCAATTCTTTTAAGTCTTTATTAGTCATCCTATCCTCAAGTTCACTCTCATTCGGATGTGGTCTCGATTCATTCATGTACTCCTCCTTTACTGGGGTGTCACATGCCCACTAGCTTCTGCCTTGGTTCATCCCCGAACCACATCTTACTGGAAGAGGTACCACTCTGAAACCATTTCTAACAACCCATACACAAGATTCGAAATCAGGATTCGGCACCTGATGGCCTCAACATACCCTGCGACATGGTCACATTACTTACTCCTCGCTTCTAAAAGCAAAAACTATCCCTACAAACCAACACAAGTCCTTCAAGTATGTTTTGTCCTCACTCACATGCATTCTAAGAAAATTCACAAGAGGTCATCCAGTATAGAATTACTCCAAGCAAAACATGCTTAACTATGGAGCTCCTATGATTGAGCCACCGAAAAGGAAAGTGCACCTTGTTGGTATCGATAGTAACATTAAAATTTTTTAAGCTTTTTTTAGTCCTCATATCCTTAGAATCACTCTCATTCAGATGTGGTCTCGTTAATTCATGTACCCCTCCTTTACTTGGGTGTCAAAGCTTTTCATAGAAATTTTATCATCATTGCATAGATGACCATGCATAAGTAATAAACAGAATCCACTGCCTAAGAGTAACAAGCCTAAACGGAGTAACCTAAGTTTACTGCAAACCGAGTCTACATTTAATCGACTAATCTAACACGCATTCATCCCATCGATAACATCTGATAAAAATATGACAACAGCATGCTGAATAGACCATACTAGCACTCTACATTTAACCATTGATTTGATCAATTTACTTAGTTTTGCGAGTAAGAGGCCAAGAAGCAATAATTCTACTTGAGTAAGTTAAGAAATTTAATAATACAAACATATTGGTCAAAGGAAACTACAACAAAAATAATAATAATAATAATAATACTAGGGGCCTTATTGATCCTTAAAAAAGTGAGACCCAACATATAGGTGATTGTACTGTCTCCTGATCTAAAAACTATAAGGTGCAAAGCGAATAGGCAGCAGTTGGCCAAAATATGCTATCCCGCAAAAATAACCAGAGCCATCCAACATACCAACCTAATTTTTATATAGAAAAATGTGAAACTTTCATGCAACTCCAAAATCAAAAGCAGTTAAAAAAAAAATTAACTATGGCATTGGTTGAATCAAAAAAAAATATTTGAATAGAGGAAATGAATACGTAAAAGCATGAGCTAAGGAAAGAACCTTCTAGGGCATGAGGAATAGCCTCGACCTGAATCTTAGACGGGTTTTTCCAGCCCAAACTCTCGCATGCCTCAACCAATTGCTCACATATCCCCAAGCTCTGAAACGTCTTTACCTCTTCTTCATAGTCTTGATCCATTGCCACCGTTCAATCTGGAAAATAACACAAAACAAAATCTTGGGTTAGAGACCTTGATTTAAGACTCAAGAGTATGACAGAGGAAAAGTTATAAACTTAAGAAGGAAAAGAATTAGTATTGTGAAACACAATGGGGAATAAAAGTAAGTAATTTCAGGGATAAATGCTCGTTGCCAGAACGTCTATACCAATAACAAAGGTTTGCCATTATAGGGAATATATTCGGGGAGTATATCAATTCATTAATTTCGCCTTCACTATGCAATATCTTATTTTGACAAAGAATCAAAAGTTTTCACTGATAATACGAAAAGTTCCTGTAAAAAAAACGAACCCTAAAAGCCCGTAACATTACGCAATTTGCAGCGATAAATATTCAGAGCAACAGGGAAAAAAAAAAAAAACACCAATATATATAGTGGTCAACCCTTCGATCTACATCCACTTGAAAACCAGCTTAAGGGACCTTTATTAAGAGCATCAAGTCACCAAAAACATAGTTACGCAGGAATAAGTCAGCCCCCAATATGTATGGACTGAATCGCACCAACAAAAACAAAGATATCTCATACCTTGACCGATTTGAGCTTGAAACGAATATCAACTGTGAAATCACCTCACAAGCTAAACCACTCGTAACGAATCGGAAACCACCGCGAAACACAGCTACAACAGCCGTCTGATGCTACCGGGAAGACCAAGACCCACGGCGTTTCCAGCCTTCTACACCGAGACTCACGCCGGCGTAATTCAGTTTCAAAACCGAGACCTCGACAAATCGTGACCCGGCAGCTACAATATTTTCTCTGTGTCTGCGTAATTTTTCGAGTGCTCGCTACAGTTGTTAGCCTAAAGACCAGCCCTAAAGATGAAGGTAGATGGCAAATTTTACAAATATACCTATTAATTTAAAAATTCCTCCTTTTTATACTTTTCAATTTAAATGTATATTAATTTATTATACTTAAATTAATACAAAAAATCCTTTATTCATAAATTTTTAAAACGTTTGAATATCACCCTTAAATTTTCAAAAGAAAATATCAAAAAATATATTTAAGTTTTAAAAAAATAATAATTTTCCTATTAGTGGTTTAAAAAATACCCTTTAAATTATCAAAATGGTTTCAAAAATACTTTTCCATTTTATTTTAATGGTTTCATTTTAATACTTTCAAATTTGGTAAAAACTTTTAAAATACCATTAAAAACTTTTAAAATATTTTTAATTTTTTTTAAAAATTCAACAGTACTCTTATTATGACTTTTCAAAAATATTTATAAACTTTCAAAAATAACACTAAAAATAATACTTTTTTAAAATTTCATGTGAACTATTTAGTACACATGGTAATGATATTTTTTAACTTTTTTAAAAAGTTAAAAATGTACGTTTAAAATTAATTTTAAATTTAATAGGTATTATTTGAAACAAAATATCAGTATTTTTTTAAAAAACTATTATTGAAACTTTAAAAATATTTTTTATTATTTTTATTAATTTAGTATATACTTGGAAGGTTTAAAAATATCCACTAATTTTTTCTTGTAAATTGTGATTATCTATCAACTTTACCCATCTCACGATTTATTTAAAAAAATAAAAACCCATGTCTCGATTTAAAAAAAAAAAAATTAATAATAATAAAAAGAAATAAATAAACTCAATACTTTTATTTTTTTTATTATCCAAGTTTGAAATAAAAGTCAAATTTTTTGTGAATTTTACGAAATAATAATAATAATAATAATTGGTAATCAAAATATATTAAAAAAGTATTTTTTATTTTCAATTAAAGTTTGCAATTATGTTTGTAATCAAAATAAATTTATTAATAAATATTTCCAATGGAATGAATTTATTAATAAATATTTATTTTTGTAATCAAAATAAATTTATTAATCAATTAAAGTTTGCAATTATGTTTGTAATCAAAATAAATTTATTAATAAATATTTCCAATAGAAATAAATAAAAATATTTCGAAAAAAATGTTTGAAAATCAAATAACTCCATAAGAATATAAATAAAATATTTTCAATAATTTTGTTACCTATGATGGACTATTATTAAATTATTGTCAAAATTTTAAATAAAATTTAATTTTAGTTAAGCACCTTGAATTGAAATTATTTAATAATAAATCTTATTTTAAACAAAAGAATTTCATAAAATTATATAAACTAGTAAATGTTTAGGGTAAGAGTAAAAGAATCAAAAAGTAAATTATATAAAATTAGATAAGTATATTACAAAATTATATAATTCGAAAAAAGGTTGAAGGAGTTATAATTAGACCATCGTCTTTACCTATAAAAAATTATATACGTACCATAAATATTAAAAAAGCTTTTTTACAACAAAAAAAAATAATATATATATATATATAAATGATGCATTGAAATACATGGGAGAAAAATTCATGTCCGAGGTCTTATACTTAAAATTATGGAATAGTAAAAGTGCACAATACTCCATACTTTTCGGAACATGAATTTTCCATGAGATGTGCTTACATGTTCATAGTATTTCATACTTGTTCGTAATAAATGATGTGTCATAGTATCTCATAAGGCACGCGTAATCATAGTAATATAATAAACCTAATTAAAATTAGGAAGTACATGTCTTACGAAAAATGTTAGAACATCATAACATTGAATAATATAACACAGAAAAGGTCACCGGTTACATGATATTCATGCTTCATTCAATTTATTCAATTCATCCAATCTAACTCGTAGGCATTCCAATAGTAAGTCTACTAATAGTGCTGACCTTAATTGATGTTACTAATTTTTCTTAGTCGATAGTAGCTTAATCTTACTTGTGGTCAAATTCTTGATGGTGTTAATATAACACATGCGGAAGCAATTTGGATCTTAGGCACTTTTAGAACATCAATTATGGTAAATAACTAGCATGTTCATAAGTATTAAAACTTAATGAGTTTGAATACTGACCTTTTGTAGTTCAAATTTCTTTTTCCTCACGAACCGGTTTCGAACCACCACTAGTGTCTTTTCCACTATCCTCCGGCCTTAGAACGGGATTGTGGAATCCGGTGAGTGACTAAACTTAGGAGGGTTTTTGTATATATGAAGAGAGTGTTTGTGAGAGATTTTTCTCAAGGTTTTTCACCGACAATGAGACCTTTCATGCATTATGATCGCTCTATTTATAGAGTCATGTTTGCGTGTTCATGCAAATTTGAGATCACCAAATTTTGACACTCACAATTCCACTCAAATGTTTGGGATTATGTGGCAAGCATGCATGTTTGAGTTAACCAAATTTTGACACTCAAAATTCCACTCAAATTTGTGGGGTTTATTTGGCAAGCATGCAAGTTTGGTTAACCCAAATTTTGACACCTCGAAATTTCATTAATATGGATTTTTCCATGAGATGAAGTCAACGTTTTGACTTTCTTCATTTTGATTCAACAATCAATTTGAATTATTAATTTCAAATTAAAGTAATATTAAATGATTAATTAAATTATTTAATTAATATTTAATATTAATTTAAATGTCAATCTCAATTAATTTCGACCCATATTTGATTAAAATATTTAAATCTTATTTAAATATCTCAGATTCTCTCTTTTTGTTTAATTCGTAAATAAAACAAAAATGCGGTTAAATAAATCGTATATATGTAGTGCATTCTCCCTAATTTGAATTTGAACACTTCGAACTCACTCGTCACACTGTTCTATGATTTAGTTCGATATGAGCTAGCAGAGGAACCTAATGGACCTATAGATCATGGGCTCCAACGATCCAAGATTAACCGGTTAAACTCATTAACCTTGTTAACCAACATTCGTTAACTACTAGGACATTCCATTATAGCCTAGTAGTTGCACTCCCTTCACTATAGATATATTTCTATTCATTTGATATAACCATGATTAGTAAGTCGATCCTTCACAGGTTGTTTGTAACTAGAGCTGGGTCAATTTACCGTTTTACCCCTAAAGTTACTTCTTGTTTCTTATGTCTCACTGATTCTCTAATGAACAATTGGTTTGTGGTCCAACCAGTAAACCGAATCCCTCTCAGGCCAATGAGAGGTTGTGGCCCCTTATTCAAGACCTGAAGTCAGTACTTAAGGGAACTACGTCTCTTCTATCCCTAAAAGTGGGTAAGAGTGAATATCATCTTGCACCTCACGTCCCCAGCCATTTACCCAGTCTTACCCCTGAAATTGGAGGCCTATTGAGTCGGCGAACTTGAGCCACTCTCACCCATGCAAACTAAGGATAAGTTCGAAAAAACAGGAGTTCATGGTTAGCTCAGGATTAAGATCGAGTAACCTAGGTCATCGAATGAAAAGAAAATCAATCTCAACCGTAAACGACATTATAAAGTGAGAGTGATTTTCTTCATGGTCTAATCATATGCAATACTTATTGTATAGGACGCCCCCACTCACATGTCTCCACAGGTACAATTTTAGTGATCATATTGTTTATATCATATACAAAAGTGGGTCGCATCCATAGTGCCCCAAAATAAGGTACTCAGCCTTATCCTTATACTATAGATCATTTTGATTATATACTTGAACTTGATCAACTCTTATGTCTCTACATATAGTTTAAGTATTCATACTATAGCCAGAGTGTTCTTAGTTTATTGGATTTAGATTAATGATCGTAAAGTTCACTTTATTCAATAATAATCTTTACTTTATTGAAAATAGAATATGTTTTTGTTTACAAATTATGAATTTTAGGACATAAAACCCAACAATTCTGTCATGGCCTTCCATGACACCGAACTTATAACATATTTAAGAAACTAACTTCACCTAATCCTCCAACTAATCATAAACAACTAACCTTAAATGCCTTTATTTAATTACGTCAAAAATTGCTCCAAAACGGTCCATAATGGTCAATTAGATCAAATTGGGCTAAAAGAACTGAGCTGACTAGGAGTCACCCAAGTCAATTGAAAGCCATAGGGAGGATAGGGAGGAGTTGGTTTGTAAGAGTCGCTCTACGAGTTGTAAACGCTACTAGATTTGAAAAGAACATTTAGACTTTCTCTTAGCTAAATGAAGTCTAATGCTAAGTTTGTTTGTAGTCTTATATAGTTTAAGTCGAATGCTGAGAATCATTTAAACTTGATATGATCAATATTGCTCGTGGACTGATTTAAATCTTAAATGAGTTTCTTTCGGTTGAGATATTTGATTAATATTATAATCCAAATCTTATTTTCCCTCGAGACGATGCCTTATTGTTTTTGAAGTTCTTGTACATTTAGATTTTTTCAATATTTGCTACTTTTCTTTTTCTCTCATAGAGGAAATAAAGTAATGAGATGGTATACGATATGTATCTGTGTACTCGAGCTTCTTTTAACAACCTATGCATTTTGTTATCATTTCGAATTAGACGATCCATTAATCCAACTTACAGAGGATTATAATGGATCCCTTTTTTGGATTTTTACTCGAGATTGGAAAAGTTTTATTCTTCAATACTGTCATTAGATATAATTCCCAAGTAGCAATCATTTGAGATAAAATCATCTTGACTAGGGGGTTTCAGCATTTGTGACCAAGAGTTAAGGTATCACGAGAATTCAAGAGGATTCTTCTTTCCATAAGTAAATTAACGTCTGATTTTCCTCTCTCCGTTACATTTACTAATAATCTTATTACTATCCAGAATCATCAAACAGGAAGGGTGGTGGCAACCGGTAAAAGAGATGGAGGGCTATATGTGCTGGAGCGCGGCAACTCTGCTTTTATTTCAGCCCTTAAAAACAAATCTTTACGTGCTTCATATGATTTATGGCATGCTCGTCTGGGTCATGTGAATCATTCTGTTATTTCTTTTTTAAATAAAAAGGTCATCTTTCTCATACGTCTTTATTGCCTTCTCCATCATTATGTAATACTTGTCAGCTTGCGAAAAGCCATCGATTGCCTTATTCCCGCAATGAACGTAGGTCGTCTCATGTGTTAGATCTTATTCATTGTGATCTTTGGGGTCCTTCTCCCGTCAAATCAAATTCGGGTTTTCTTTATTATGCTATTTTTATTGATGATTATTCTCGATTCACTTGGTTTTACCCTTTAAAATTTAAATCTGATTTTTTTGATATTTTTCTTCAATTTCAAAAATTTGTGGAAAATCAATATTCTTCTCGTATCAAGGTATTTCAAAGCGATGGTGGTACCGAATTTACTAGTACTTGTTTCAAAACTCATTTACGTAATTCTGGCATCCACCATCAACTCTCTTGTCCATATACACCTGCTCAAAATGGTCGTGTTGAGAGAAAACATCGTCATGTGACTGAGACTGGCTTGACCCTTCTCTTTCACTCTCATCTTTCTCCTCGTTTTTGGGTTGACGCCTTCAGCACTGCAGCTTATATTATCAACCGGTTGCCTACTCCACTTCTTGGAGGTAAGTCACCCTTTGAACTCATTTATGGCTACACTCCACATTATGACAATTTTCATCCCTTTGGTTGTCGTGTTTATCCTTATTTGCGTGATTATATGCCTAACAAGCTTTCTCCCCGCAGCATTCCTTGTATTTTTTTGGGTTATAGTCCTGTTCATAAAGGGTTCCGCTGTCTTGATCCCGCCACCACTAAGCTATATATCACCTGCCATGCTCAATTTGATGAAACTCACTTTCCTGCTATCCCTAGCTCCCAAGCCCAACCTCTTTCCACTATTCCTATTTCAAATTTCTTGGAACCACATCTTCATCATATTGATTCATCCCCCCCCTACCACTTCATCACCGCACATTCCTCAATCCAGTTCATTCCCGTGTGATATTTGTTCTGACCTTGTAGATGAGTCTGTGCAGGTTGATACTTCTCTTGCAGGTTCCACTTTGTCACCCTCGACTTCTAATTCAACCTCTATTGAACCTCCTGTTGATTTCTCTTCTTTGGGCACCCATCCTATGATCACACGCGCCAAAGCTGGTATATTCAAGACTCGTCATCCAGCAAATCTTGGTATGTTGGGCTCATCTGGACTTCTCTCTGCTCTTCTTGCATCCACTGAGCCAAAAGGATTCAAATCTGCGGCTAAGAATCCTGCTTGGGTGGCTGCCATGGATGAAGAAATTCGAGCGTTACAACAAAATGATACTTGGACTTTGGTTCCTCGCCCTGCCAACACCAACATCATGGGCTCTAAATGGGTGTTTCGTATTAAATATTTGCCCGATGGATCCGTCGAGCGTTTCAAGGCTCGTCTCGTTGCCAAAGGTTATACTCAGGTTCCTGGTCTTGACTGCACTGACACTTTCAGTCCGGTTGTCAAAGCTACCACTGTCCGTGTTGTGCTTTCTATTGCAGTCACAAATAAATGGCCTCTTCGACAACTTGATGTCAAGAATGCTTTTCTCAATGGAACGCTTATTGAACGTGTTCATATGGAACAACCTCCTGGGTATGTTGATCCTCGATTTTCTATGCATGTTTGTCTATTAAAGAAAGCTCTCTATGGCTTAAAGCAAGCTCCTCGTGCTTGGTTTCAGCGTTTTAGCTCATTTCTTCTCACACTTGGGTTTTCTTGTAGTCGCGCTGACACGTCCCTTTTTGTCTTTCATCAGCAATCTAACCTTATCTATTTGCTTCTTTATGTTGATGACATTATTGTTACCGGCAACAACTCATCTCTTATTAACAGCTTTACTCGCAAGCTTCATTCTGAGTTTGCTACCAAAGATTTGGGTTCTCTCAGTTACTTTCTTGGTCTTGAAGCTTCACCCACTCCTGATGGTCTCTTTATCAGTCAGTTAAAATATGCTCGAGATATTCTTACTCGTGCTCAGTTGCTCGATAGCAAACCAGTTCACACTCCCATGGTTGTTTCTCAACACCTGACTGCTGATGGTTCTCCTTTCTCTGATCCTACTCTCTACAGATCTCTTGTTGGCGCCCTTCAGTACTTGACTATCACGCGTCCAGATATTGCCTATGCTGTCAATTCTGTCAGTCAATTCTTGCATGCCCCTACTGCAGATCACTTTCTTGCTGTCAAACGTATTCTTCGCTATGTCAAAGGAACACTCCACTTTGGTCTTATCTTTCGTCCATCCACTGTTCCTAGTATGCTAGTCGCTTATTCGGATGCTGACTGGGCTGGTTGTCCCGATACTCGTCGTTCTACATCCGGCTATTCTATTTATCTTGGTAACAATCTCATTTCTTGGAGTGCCAAAAAAACAACCTACTATATCACGCTCCAGCTGTGAATCTGAGTATCGTGCTCTTGCCACAACTGCTGCTGAACTTCTTTGGGTTACGCATCTTTTGCATGACCTCAAGGTCCCTATTTCACAGCAGCCCTTACTCTTATGTGACAACAAAAATGGTATTTTTTTGAGCTCTAATCCTGTTTCTCACAAGCGGGCCAAGCATGTTGAACTAGATTATCATTTCCTTCAAGAACTTGTTATCGCTGGCAAACTTCGTACACAATATGTACTCTCTCATCTCCAAGTTGCTGACATCTTCACAAAGAGTATTTCTCGACCTCTCTTTGAATTTTTCAGATCCAAGCTTCATGTTCGTTCAAATCCGACGCTCAGCTTGCGGGGGGGTGTTAAGGATAGTTGACCGTTCATTATAAGGCAAATATCTAGATATTTGCCTTACATTACGGGTTACCATATTTTCCCTTTTACTAAATGCAAATATATTGTATTCATTTATTATTCTTTCCTTTTATAGCTATTTCCTTATTATTTGTAATTTACCTTATTTCTGTATTCTGTAAATGATTATAAATAAGAGAACTCTCACCACCATTTGGGTGTGGTGGATTAATCAAACATTCACAGTTACCATATCAAAACCGTATTGAACATTTTAATCACAGTGTCTAAAGATGTTGGGATACAGTCGTGGGTCGATTGCAGTTGCGCTTGTTGAACCATTTAGAGGTGTTGGACCACATGTGTGGTATGGGTCGAAAGCATGGACGTGGGCTGATTCCGAATCTTAAGTTAGCACGGTCAGGGTTATAAATTTTAAAATATATAAACTAGATAGTTAATTTTATAACTATCATAATACCAATATGATAACAAAATGGTTACAAGTTTACTTAAAATTTTAAATTATTATTTTCACAAAAATTATTTTAATATCAAAATTTTTAGTTTCACTAGAGAACATCATGTGATAGAAGTTAAAATTTGAAACTGAATTTTTGGAATTGGAGATGTTTTTAAATTGTTTTTGTTTTTTAGTTTGAATAATTACCTGCGTTTTTGTCACATACCAAATTTGATAATGAGACTTTTGAATGTATAATTTCAATCTGTTCATCCCCAATCGCTGAATGGTACTGAATTTTTCACCAACCGCTAAATCGATCTTCTCCTTTTTCTCTCATCGAATTTCTCGTCCACCTCTCAGCGCTCCATTCCGAAATCCAATTGATTCTGCCTATCATTTTCCAATTCCGAAGTTTCAGAGTCGATTTGGTGATCTTCAAGATCTGGTAAATGCCTCAGGTTTGATTGCTTTGGGGGTTTGAAGGCTGAAGACGAAGTCTATCAGTCGCTGAGAAGATGCGAAGTAAGGGATCGAATGCTCGGCTTTCGAGCATGCCTATTCGATCCCGAATTCCCACACTTCTGCTCTCCATGTTCGCTACCTTCGCTTCAATCTATGTCGCTGGCCGGTTCGTTCTCTTTGATTCCATCGTTTCCACTATTTCTTCTTCCCTCGATATTTGGTTACGGATCAATTTGAATTCTGGATGATTTGCAGGTTATGGCAGGATGCGGAGAACAGGGTTTACTTGATTAAAGAGCTGGATAGGTTAACTGGTCAGGTGGGTAAGCCGCTTTAGCCATTAATGGTGCTTACTGATTTCTGGAATTTTTAGTTAACATTATTTGTAAGCGACTTTTGAGCATCTACATTCCGACTTGCACTTGTCTGAGCTTAAGCTGAATTTCAGCTTCTAATTTTCGAGCAGCGGTTCAATTATTAAACTAACTGGAATGATTTTTATTAACAATTCAATTGATATAAATATCCTTCAAAGGCATGGCAGTGTGCGTAGGGAAGAAACAGTGGTTGATAATTCCATGGTCTTTGAAATATAATACATTATGTGCTTTTTTGCATCAAGATTGTTGTTGTTTTGTTAGAACTCAAGGACACAGTTGTACAACCTATAGAACAGATCTTGTTCAAGTAAGGTCCAACAAATTGTTTTGGTTTTTGGTTGGTTTTTTCGTTACAAGGTATGAGTGGATACCTGGATCATAATTCTGGATGGTAATTTAAATCAATCAAAATTTGTTTGTTGATGTTGAATCATCACAATGAGAATATAGCATAGGATGATTTAGCCATAAATGAACCAATGAGGCTATGGGTTAGCCAAAAAATGCAATAGTAGCTAACAGATCTTGGCTTTGAATTCATTTTTTTTACGCCCCTTCTTTTCGCTGCAGATCTAGTTGTGATTTTTGTTGATTTCATATCCAGTTGCTTACTTTTGTCTTCTCTGGATTATTCAAATTGATCCGTGGTACCTGTACAGGGACAATCTGCAATTTCAGTGGATGATACATTAAAAATCATAGCTTGCAGGTAGTACTTATTTTCATTTGATTGGATTTAAACTATCTAATTTTAAGTACACAGCCCCAATCTCTTGTAATATTTCTACTTTTTTTATAGGGAACAACAGAAGAAGTTGTTGGCTCTTGAGATGGACTTGGCTGCTGCTAGGCAGGAGGGTTTTATGGTGAAGCATTCAAGAGAGACTAACGAAACAAAGGTCCCCTTGGTTGTAATTGGAATTATCACCAGATTTGGCCGCAAAACCAACAGAGATGCAATTCGTAAAGCATGGATGGGAACTGGTAATGCATTATTCTTCCCTGTCGTCGAAGTTATTCACATGCCAAATTGCTAGGATTGAGGTTCTGTATACCTCAGAATATACAAAGAAAAATCAGGTTTAAGAATGAACAATTAAGACTGGAGGGCTTGTTATGGTGTGAGAAAGATCGGTTTTTGTGACTCTGTAATTCCTCATTGTACTTTCTCATGGCAGGGAAACAAATGTCTTCCCCCTTTCTGATTGCTACATTTTGAAAATATAGTTTATGTTTGTGTATATTAAAATCATTTCTTAACGCTGTTTTATTGAATGTTTAAACCTAAGAGCTTTATTTGCAGGTGCTTCTTTGAGAAAAATGGAGAAACAAAAGGGCATAATTGCTAGATTTGTCATTGGAAGAAGGTTTTATTTCTATTCATTTTTTCTCTTTATGTCTAATATTCTGATTTTCAATTGTATGTTAATGGCTGGTTTTGTATGCTTTCTTGTAGTCCAAACCGAGGGGACAGTTTAGACAGGGCCATTGACGATGAAAACGGACAATATAATGATTTCATTATACATGTATGTTTTCTTAATTGTTAGACGGTTTGCTTCAGCATCAAAATCATCAGTTTCTCGGGGAAGCAATTTTTGTTACCTGAGTAAAATTTAGTTGATTTTCTTTAGCCTACTTCTTTACAGAATGACCATGTGGAGGCGCCGGAGGAGCTATCAAAGAAGGCCAAGCTTTTTTTTGCTTATGCAGTTGATAGATGGGATGCTGAATTTTACGCCAAAGTCAATGATGATGTTTACATAAATATTGGTTAGTACAACTAGTGAGATGAACAATTTCCCGTTAATCCATCTAGCTTTGCATGTAAAAATCCTCCGAGAAAGTAAGAAACAAAATCAGTCTGTCAATGAAACTTCATGCCTCATGCTAAAACAATCAAGAAGTAAAAAAACTAGTGAGATGAATATCAAATTTTCTTGATTAGCCGGTGCTATATCTCTTTGTATTGAAAGTGAGTTAATTAATGCAATACGACGTTGGTTGAGACAGTCGCACCATAATGGAAGGTGTTCTGCATCATCTATTTGAAGACGGGAGCATTGTTGAGGAGACTGGCTCTTTTGCTTTTCTTTTTAGAAATAAGAAGAAAATTTTAAGAGGTTAGAGAAGTCTTGAGAAGTTTGAAGTTTGAAGTCATTAACAATGATTCTCTTGTAATTTTCTTTTCTTAGGGTTCATTTTCTTAGGTTTGGTCTTATTTTCATGACCCTTTTTTCCTAAACAAAATGCCCTCAATTGTGTTATTTCTTATAAAACACAACTATTACTGTACCTTCAACGTTACTTTTCCCATTGAAGTGAAGCTATTCTCAGCTTCTTCCCATTTCGGGCGTATGGCACTTTTGAGCTAAAATGTATACATTAGCTAATCATATCTGTAATTATTTTTGCTCTATGCAGATGTCCTAGGGAGCACACTTGCTTCTTACCTGGACAAACCTCGTGTCTATATTGGGTGCATGAAATCTGGTGAAGTGTTCTCAGAACCGTGAGTATGGCGTAAATCAGCAGACATTTAACGTAGGTAGTGGACATTTGACCATGAAACTAAATCTCTCATCTTTCTCCATTTGGACCTTTTCAGGAGCCACAAATGGTATGAACCAGATTGGTGGAAATTTGGTGATAAAAAAGCGTAAGTTATATTGCATCTGTATACGCCGAAAATTAATGTTACTGATTCGTTCTGCTAGATTCTTTCCTTTGCCGAACATTCTAAGACTGTGTTTGGGGTGTTCTTCCACTTTTTCCATGGTCAAAAACTCATTCCACTCGAGATTATTATGTTTATCATGTTTTGGTCTTTGGAGAATATATAGAGAAAGTCAATTTAAAAGTGTTTTTGTCTTAGAAACTACTTATATATGCATATATATTTGAGAAAGTATTTGTGGAAAAACACTACTCTAATGGTGTAGGATGAAAACCTATTGTTTATTGAGTACTTTAGTAAAAGAACACTTGCTAAATGCACATATTGAAAATCGTTTTGAACCGAACATTGACTCGGTGATCCTAACTGGATTTGTGAACCATAATTTCATCTCTTGTGAAAGTTTTCTTTACTTCCTTATGGCTGTTTTTCATAATTTTGTGTTCTTGTAATAAAATTTGCCATCTTTGTCTAACACATACAGATACTTCCGTCATGCTTCCGGCGAAATGTATGTCATATCAAAAGCTCTGGCCAAGTTCATTTCAATAAACAGGCAAGTGTTTCTGCTTATTATCCATCGTCTTGTCTGCATTTTACATAGCTCAACAGGCATGATTACATCAGGTTTCTCAATCTGCAGATCTCTTCTCCGTTCTTACGCCCATGACGATGTCACTGCTGGCTCCTGGTTTATCGGGCTCGATGCCACATACATTGACGAGGGGAAGTTTTGCTGCTCTTCTTGGTCTGCTGGTCTGTCTCCCTCTATCTCTAACACAACAGATCAGAATTGGAAATCTTCAAACCCCCAAAACTTCAACATTAACACTATAAGTACCAAGTTCTTAGCAAGTTGCATTTTGTTTTTTCTCCCTTTTCAGGAGCCATTTGCGCAGGTGTCTGATTGTGTTGCTTGAAAATCCTTGATGGGAAGGGGAAGTGCCAGCCTGAAGAGAACACAGAACTAATTTATATGTTTATGATGTCGTGTGTGTCGCTTGGCGAAAGACAATAATATTAGCTCTTCGGACGCTGTCTTCAGATTCTTACGCTAACGCTGAGTTCTCGAGAGACTGACCAGAGGTTCACAGTTTGTAAGATGTGCAATAACAGTATTTTCTTCATTCTTTAGACTTCACTTCATCATACAGACGTTCTTATCTGTTATTTTGGCGTTCATTTAGCACATCCGGATGTATGTTAGTTAATTCATTCAGGCTAGTTGGACCTTTGAGAAATGTAGATTATTAAAGGCACTGTTTTATGAAGCACCTATAATCGAGGATGACTCTCTTGTGGAGCAAAACTCTCGTGCTGTTGTTCATTTGCCCTGTTATGTTAACAGATAACAGAAATCAAACGATTCGGAATGTGATTAGACTATAAGAGTAGAAGCGATTTAAAACCTTGAGGTTGACAGCGAAGCGGACAATATCTACTAGCGGTGGACTTGGACGGTTAAGAAGAATAACAGAAATCCAACTCTTCGCTTGTTTAAATGGTTGATTAGCCACTTTAGATACATTCAGTTTGTTTCATTTATGAATCTCTACTAAGAAGGTGGTAACTTGTTATAACACATCGACCACTAGTAACTTGACACTATCAACGACAATATTCTTTATGACATTTACAATCCCAAGAGGCCACTATTGTCGTATACAAAGACTCATAGTTGGAAGTATTACAAATTTTTTGACACTATCTATAACAACTCAAGTCCAAGCCCAACGCTAGTAGATTTTTTGGACTTTTTCTCCGAATTTCACCTCAAGGTTTTAAAACAAAACATTCTTTTATAATAGTATCATAGCTAGATATTGAGCGGTGTGTCAGCAAGTATGCTGGGCCCCAAAGGGGTGGACTGTGAGATCCCACATTGGTTGGAGAGGAGAACGAAGCATTCCTTTATATAAGAATGTGGAAATCTCTCCCTAACATAAACATTTTAAAACCTTGAGGGAAAACCCAAATGAGAAAACCGAAAGAAAACAATATCGGCTAGCGGCGGGCTTGGGCTGTTACATTTATACACGTTATCTAATATGTTATAAATCATATTAAGTATACATATTTTTGTTCCGGCCATTATAGCACATGTGTCTCTCACATGTGTCCCTCACAACATAACGGGAACGTAATCCTAATCTTCCTCTGACTTATCCCTAATAGCTTCTCAAAGTTTTCAACTTCAAATATGGAAGCTAAACATGAGGGTTATGCATGTTGCAAGACTTAATCCATGCAACCCTCTCCCCATGCAACCCTCTCCCCACATTCCCAAAGGTACCAGGACACAACCAGCTTGCTAGCACCTCAATTATTTTCACCAGGCGACTATCTACCTAAGATACCAAAGAAATTTAAAACATATTAAATCCCAGGTAGGTGACCACCCAATTCCTGACCACGAAGATTTTCTTCTTTTATTCGAGAAAATTTAAAACGTACCATTTTGGTTTCTTGTTTCAAGAATACGTTAAAACGTCGGCTACTTTTTGTTATTTTTTCCATTACTACAAAATAAAAATAAAAATTTCTATTATTTTTTCATTACTCAAAGAAAAAAGAAATCGTTTTAGTTTACTTATGTCTACATGTCCCAACTACATTTTAAGGTACATCGTATAACTTTTGAAACCAAACGAACCCATTTCTTGAAAACTCGGGACTCGAAAGGTAGTTTGTGAAAGTAGGCCTATGATTAAACCATGGAAGGCATAAATACCTAAGCTTAGTTTATATTTTATATACAACAAAGCAAGGGAACAATTTCATGCTACAATACAACAAAAGGAAGTAAAACAGCAAAAGATGCCTCTTATCAAGAGAATACATACAATGCCTAAGAACTGGAGAGGGTTACAAGCATGTTCAAACGCTCGCTCTCACAGGTTAAATATGTGGTCACTTGCACTAAATAAGGCAGCATTGAACTGTCTTGTATTCAAGTCACCTCCATCCAAAGAACCAAATCGGTCGAGCCACTGCGTCGGGCTCGGGTTTTCGCTTTCCTCTACCCACTCTGAAGTCATATCAATGTCGTCGAACTGGATAGGATCAGATTCCAGGGGTTTTGTTTTCATCTGTCTAGCTAACTTGAGATTGTAGTTTATGTAGACGAGGTCATTGAGAGTTTCTTTGTCGATCTTATTCCGTTTTTCGGAGTGAATTTGCTGAAACGTGCTCCAATGTCTTTCGAAAGAGAAAGTACTACAAACTTGACTGAGAATCCGTATTGCTACTCGTTGTAACACGGGTGCAGAGTCACCAAACTGTTCCCACCAAAGCCCTACAACACATCAAATGGTGAGCTTCTGTCAAAACAAATGAATGTCGAACAATAATAGATTTACTAAGCCATCATAGCTAGGAGAGATCCGGACTTTTGACTTCTTGGTCGAAAACATGTGCATTAACCAGTTGAGTTATACCTAAGTTAGTCATCGACCATTTAGAACTATTCCTAAACGAAGGACTAAAGTTCTTCGTTCTAAAACCTCTATTAATAGATATCGATTCTAAACCATGCCCTCAAGAGTATTGACGCCTACATTCCTAATTCAGAGCTTCCAAAATGATATTCATTTAATGGAATGAGCAACTAAAAGAGGAAGAAAAGAAAACCATGCATTCTAGACAGTTGAGCAGTTGTAGGAAAAAAAAGGAACAGAACACAAAATACACCTTAGCTGTAACAACCCAAGTCTACCGCTAGCAGATATTATCCTTTTTGGGCTTTCCCGTCCGGGCTTTCCCTCAAAATTTTTAAAACGCGTCTGCTAAGGAGAGGTTTCCACCCCCTTATAAAAAATGGTTCGTTCTCACATTAGCAGTGAATACACTCGTTAACTATATTCAGGACAATGAAAACAAGTATATTGAAAATATGAACCGTTCAAGTAAAAATTAAGTTTAGCTGTTTCATAATATTCGGATTTGGAACTAAGTAGAGGAATTCCTAATGCAGGATTCGAACTCGACGTTCGGGTAGTTGCTAAATCTAAGCATTTTAGTGTACAAAATTCTTCACACTGGAAATGCCATGACTGGATCTAGTGATTTAGTTCACCTAAAATCAGCAAGGAGTTGAGAGATTCAATAGCAGAAAACTTACAAGGCGAAACGGTATCTCGTGCTTCCATAGCTAAACTGCATCCAAACATCCCGTTCGCCTTTGTGAAAGTAAATATTTGATTGGTAATATCCCGTCTCATCTCTGGCAAGGGGAGTAATTTCTCCAAAACATTAAAGAAGTCTTCTTTAATGGAAGTAAGGAACTTTATTTCTGAATTGTACTGAATACTCGGGTTCAAAAACGCAGCTGCTGCGTGAAGAGGAGAATGAAGTTGGTCTCGCCACTTTCTATCGACGATATCGAGGAACGTCTTGCACTTGATTTCATCCATTATATAGTACGTTCTTATTGATTCTTTTGCTCTAGTCATTAACTCATATATACATCCCACAGCAGGTTTACCCCCAGACACTTCTCTTAATACTCTTAGGAAAGGCTCTGAAATTGCTACACATTCTTCCACTGCCCTCCAGAAATCATTATCTTCTATAATGGCAATACAAGAAATGCTCTGTGGTTTATTTGCATAAGGATTTGTGGTGTATTCAGGGCTGTTGAACATATGCTTCAGTCTTGACCTTTGCTTCAGAATAGATTGCAGAGACAGGAAGCTTGATACGGGTTTCGATATCCCAGTTCGAATGAGTTCTTGACCGCCCGTGAACCTTCGCATCAGGTCAAGCAATGAGGAACTATTATATAGAAACTTTGATATGGTTTGTGCTTGCAAGATACATCTGTTTACCCAATCTACCTTTGAAAATTCCTCCAAAATTGAATTCAGACACTGAGAAGCACAAGGAGACACAAATATAGTTCCATAAGTCTGAAGGATATGATTAGCAATGCCTGTATAGTTGAAACTACTGTCCATAATTATCTGTACTACGTTTTCATGTCCAAAATCTTGAATCACAGAATCGAATAAATCCGCTAGGCACTTTGTGTTCTTGAAATATGCAGATGCATCGACCGATTTGTGAAAAAAGGTCTGGGATGGAGATGAAACCAAAAAGTTTATCAAAGCCCTTGATTTATTGTCGGTCCACGTGTCTACGATGATTGTGCAGCCGGTGGTAGCCCACTCTTTCTCAATATCCTTCGACTGAAGGCTCACTTCAGTTTTGATCCTTTCCAGCCATGTACTCTTCAAAGTTTCTGCAGAAGGACCCGTAAATCCCGGGCCACATTTCCCTATTGCATCGATCATTAGCTGATACGATGAAGATCTAGCTATACTAAAGTCTAGCTTATTCTCAAAAAAGAACAAAGCAATGCTTTTCTCAGCATTTTCATGGTTGAGTAATGATGGGGGAGCCATGGGAGTAACCGTTGGAAAAACTTTGGCGATTGGAGACGGGGCCTCCATTGAAACAACAGATTTACATGTCGACATTGATGGCGCATTTTCGACAGTCTTGACTTCAGCTATCTTCTGCTTTTTCCCACTCGACGTTTCCTTAAACTCCTCTCTAGTTGCTAGTATGGCTCTAACTCTATCCGAAACATCGTCCCTCACTTTACTACATGGATTTACACCTCTACTCGGCAATCGAGATAAATGATGCTTCAATCTACTAATCCCACCATTCAAAACTCTAAGACAAAATTTACACTTCACCTTGTTACCATCTAATTTCTCAGCATACTCCCAACAAATATCTTTCTCACGGACCACTGCGAAAAGTAACGAGAATCAAACAGCTGATGTGGTTCGTCATCCAAGGAAAAACATGCCAAAAACTTATAGAATCCACAAAAGGCGACAACGAGCGAAAGAACGTATACAAGGATAATAACACAAGAATCTAGTTTGGCAACAAGTATTGGTAACAAAAAAGTTTCAAACTCACTCAGGATGTGTATGTGTTCTGATGTTCCGGCAAGCCAACCTACCGAGGACCAAACCAAAAGGACAGTAATAAGCAGCTGAGACGCCATGATAGAAAATTCATGATTAGCATAGAAACAACAAAAGATAGATGAATAAAACAAGACAGAAAGGATCTAAAATGTGGAACACCATAGACCTTTCCTTAACATTATCAAACCAGCTGGTGTCATGTCTGATTGCTTGTGAATTTGAGAGAAACAGAACATGATTATTTAGAAAAAAACATATATATTCCCTGAAATCATTTTGTCCCTTATTTTGATGGGACTGAAACTCCTCAAGAAAAGGGATCTTCCAAAATGCCTCTGCCTCTCTCAGCAATGTTCAACTAACTTACGTGTTGGTATGAACTTAAAGCCACACCATTCGTATTTGAGAGAGAAACTTTAAAAGCAAAACCAAGTGATCTGAAAAAACAACTATGAGTATCAAATCAAAACCTCTTCTACTTTTTTACTTTTTTCCAAACATTTTAGAACACCCCATTTTCCCTCCATCGATTTTTTCAGAAGCCAAACAAGTCAGAAACCCCCCCTTACATTAAACTAGCAATCACATATCCATGAAATTGAAGTAACAAAAGATCATAAAACGAAAACAAAAGTTCCAATATGGATCATCATCCAAGAACTTAAACAATCCCACAAAGAACCAAGAGACTGCCAAAGAAGCAGAAAACTGGAATCAATTGAAAAATCCGAACACCCTTTTTCCACTGAATTCTCTCCCGACAGTGAAAGAAGCAGAAAAGTGGAATTGTAAAACAAATCGGGAGGCATGAACTAAAATAGAGCTGAAAAACACAGAAAAAAGTAAGAAAAGAAGACATGGAAAAGTGGGGGAGGAAAACGAAAGAAAATTAACGAGAAATTTAAGGGGAACTTACAGAAGAGAGAGAGAGAGATTGGTTATTTGGGTGGTGTTGTTCTCGACGGAGAGATGAGCGGAGGGTTAGCAGTAGAGGAAAAAAATGATCGATTTATCGCGAGATTTTTGAGAGACCTCAAAAGCTCTGTTCTTAGGGTTTTTGTTCAATCAATTTTATTTCTTTTTCTCTTTTTCAAATTTTCATTTCTTTTATTTTATTTTATTTTTCCATACGATATATCGCGGGCCATCCAATCCAACAACCAATTGATAACTAGTTTCCTTCCCTATTACCCGACATGTCGATTTTCAATCCCGATATGTCGATGTTGGAAACGACGTCGTATTTCGAGATAGAAAAAGTAATCGGATTTTAGGAAGACTTTCTCTATCAGAGCCAGGTTTCGATCCTGGGACCTGTGGGTTATGGGCCCACCACGCTTCCGCTGCGCCACTCTGATTTGTGGACATGCAACTGATAAATATTTAATTGATTATCAGCCAACATCGATGATAGAAACGACGTCGTATTTCGAGCATAAATATATTGGGATAACGTTGACGGATTTGGAAGCCTTTCTATATCAGAGCCAGGTTTCGATCCTGGGACCTGTGGGTTATGGGCCCACCACGCTTCCGCTGCGCCACTCTGATTTGTTGAGATGCAACTGATATATAATTAATTCATTATTAACCGACATATCGATGATGGAAACGACGTCGTATTTCGAGCATAAATATATTGGGATAACGTTGACGGATTTGGAAGCCTTCCTCTATCAGAGCCAGGTTTCGATCCTTGGACCTGTGGGTTATGGGCCCACCACGCTTCCGCTGCGCCACTCTGATTTGTTGAAATGTTTATTTTTATTTTGTTTAATTATAATATTATTATTTTTAAATTAATATAAATAGCACAATTATTTGCTTCTCTCTTTTATCGTTAACTAAATAGTTTTTCGATTTTTATTAATTGATTTAATAGAAAATTTTCCTTTTTTGAAATTTTAACTCATTTATTTCAAGCATTTAATTTTGATTAAGTTTTGAAGTTTTTTTTTTTTTTTTTTTTTTTTTT
>NW_019272069.1:579775-604821 GCF_002738345.1 Cucurbita maxima
TTTTTTTTTTTTTTTTTTTTTTTCTCTATTTGATTTTAGAATTGAGTTTAAATTTAATATATTACATTTAAATATTAAAAAAGAGAGAAAATCCTAGATTAAACTACATTAGATAATTTATTAGGGATTTGTAGCTATTTTCACTCCATTTCATTTAAAATCCACTCAAAATCGTTTATATAAAATTATTATTCTCTAAAATATTTGCAGAAAGTTATACGGTTTAAAATGAAATTAGAACAGAGGGGTTATTAATTTAAGATTTCAATTAATACAACCTAAAAGTTTAAATTGTTTTAAAACAATGTCATAAACAACTTTTGAAACTAAATTTCAAGACTAAATCAATTTAACTTCCTCAATCATATATTTACTATTTTTTAAAAAATATAAATTTAATAAACATAACATTAAAATTCGTACTTGTTTTGAAATCTTAAATTAAAAGCTTACAAACTTATAGACTATCAAAATTGAAATTGAAAAATGAAAGCATACAAAAGACCAAGAGTTTAACACTAGCTATAAAAATGAGTCGAGGCTAAAAGAATGAGACTAATGTCATAATTACAAGATGTTCTAGCGACCAACGTGAAAAAAAGAAGTATTAAACATCACTTGTTCCATTGCAACTTCTTGTTTGGTTATCTCTCTTAAAAGTCCCAACTCTACTAAACCAACATTCAACGGGTTCATTCTAGACTTGCTCGAACTAGTCCTCGAACAGAAAGTAAAAGCTTTGGGTACTGCAACTTTCCTGTTTCTTATATCAATACAATTTTCAATCCATTTCCATTCAAACAGTTCAAGAATCTACAAAATCAAATTCCAAAGATCCCGAGTCTAGTTTTGTACAATGAACAATTACAATAACCAATACACTTCAAAACAACCACAAAATCATTCTAAAACTTTGCATTAAGCCATAGGAATACAATTTTTCAATTTCACCAAGCACTAAACTGGCTGACAAACCTTTTTCTTCTAAAAGAAGAGAAAGATCAATCTGCTTCTATCAGAAACTCACAAATAAAGCAATCATAAATCAATCCTGCTTCCTTAAAATTCTTGTTTTCACACCGCCTGTATGTTGTGGAACAAATAAAAGAACTTTAGAATTTGATCGAAATAGTTCCACCTTCAAATTTTTTCTAGTTTTTGAGGAACATGTGTTTATGTAAGTTTTCCTTGCTAAATTTCTATAAAAACTTCAAAAATAATTTATTTTAACAAATTAGTTTTCATTTTTCAAATAAAACTTTAGTTTTGAATTTTAAAATTAAGAGAATAATGCATATTAAAGAACATCAAATAATTTACGGGACACTATTCTACTCTAAGAAATGCTATTCATACCTTCGACTTCCTCGAATTGAACTTCTTTTAACAGTTCACCACCTGCATTGTATCCAAACCTACAAGAATGTAACACATAATTAGAAAAAGCACACAAATAACACAACTCAACAAGTAGAAAAGCTTGTGAACAAAGAAAAATTATGGATGTCTAAAATGGTAACAAAATAAGTTCAGAGAACGATGTGCTCTAAATCGAGCAATAGAACTCTCCTCGTCAAAGGCAAAATGGAAAATTTTACAATTATGTCAAAAGTTCAACATTCTAGGCAATCTCATTCTCATGCAGCCTCCCTCCCTTCACAATTCGTGCAATATGCTCAAATAAATAGCAAAATCGCATTAACTGTTTTATTCAGTTCGAAATGGGAGTTATAAATATAAAAGATAATGTAATTTACCTGTTGGAGAATACAACCTCAAGTTCATAATCAGAGGAACTCTTGAACGCTTCAACCAAAACTGTTACAATCTCTGTTTTCCGAGTACTTGCCATCAGTATATCATATTCCGTTGGAATTATAAATGCAAGAAAGTTATCGCTCAGTTCGCTTAAACATATCTTATCTACAGCAGCCAAGGCAATCCTCCTTTTAAGGGTATCAGTTTCTGGGTCAATGATGTAGATAGCGAACTCCGTTATTAAAAGAATCCGCCTTTTCATTTTCCCAGTAGCAGTGAATTTCATAACTTTATCAGAAAAAAGCACACTCTGTTCACCTGCACGCATAACACACATGGTAGAATTGGTTATGGATTATGAGATAGAATGCAAGAGTAGGGGCCGTTGGAAGAAGCCATAATATTCAAAACGACACACCAATTCATTTTCCCATGTATGAATGATGCACCAATTCAAAACGGCTGCTATGGAGCAACATAAACCATAATATTCGGCAAGAGCAAGGGCCATTGGAAGAAATGTTAACCGCCTATTTGATGAACATTTGGTTTTTGGTTTCCGATGGATTTATTTTCTTTGTTATCTACTTTACAACAAAGTTTTCAAAATCCATTCCAAGTTTTGAAAAACTAAAACAAATAGTTTTTAAGAACTTATGTTTTATTTTTAAATTAAGCTAAGAATTCAAATGTTTCTCTTAAAACCATAGTAATGAAGTTGTGAGGAAATAAACATAATTTCCAAAAACAGAAAACCGAGAACAAAATTGTAAACAAAAGAGTCCAAGTAAATCCAACAAAATACAACCCAACAAAAGCTCTCATATTTTCATCCGCACTAAACACTCATACAAAATGCTTAGTAGCCAGCTTAAATGAATTCTATTTCTTCATAAATTCAGAAAGGAAACTAAATAATACAGAGGAATGCATTATATTCTTAGGAATTACATAATACAAGGTGTCCAAATAGACAATAATTTCAAACATGCTAAAGCAAGCATCTCCCCCTTATTATGCGATGATTTACTTCACGGGCGAGGGCGAGGTCTCTGGTTCAAAGTCCTCTAAGAAAGTAATAGATTCGCAATTCCGGATATGAAAAACTATCATCGACATACAATTTCAAAAACAAGGATGAACAACGTCAAATCAATCAACTACAGTTACAAATTTCACAGACGAAATACAGTAAAAACACCGTAAATAATGGCATATCAACGCGGTAGGTACAAATCTAACCTTGTTTTTTCAAGATTTTCATCAAGAATTGGTTCGAGGGCACATCAATGTAATCCCCCTTGTAATCACGATGGAGAGAGGCTTTTCGACGGACCTTGATGCCCATGAATGGCTCCTGATCTTCGGTCACATTCCCATCGGAGGGTCGCAATTTCAATCCTTGCACATCGTCGGCGTTTCCGGATATGTCCTGTCGTTCCACAGCTCCGGCCGACGGAGCTCGATCGTCGATGTGAACCCGCCTCCGGGATCTGGAGTCCATTGAAATCGTTCGAAGTCGGGGTTCAGCGAGAGAAAAAAGGGGTTTCTCTCTCGAACCCTCAACTTCTGAAACGAGAAATTGCGGTCACTGCCTATGGGCTATGTTGAAATGAAGCATTTTATATGAATATCAATTTTTATTTTTTATTCTAAATTTTAAAAAGGTTTATTTTATTTTACATTTTAGATTTTTATTTTATTTTATTAAGAAAAAAATTTAGATATTTTATGAATAAAAATATTTACGTATTTTTAAGAATAAAAATTTAGACATTTTGTCGTCTATGTCTTACAATTTTTTCTTAATTGATTTTAATAAAGGTGTGAGTGTTTCCCACTAAAGAGTTGTGTTCGACAATCTCGTATTAGAACAAGATTGGTATGGATAATCAAATATCTTGAAAAGGTTGGTATAGATAACTAATATCTTGGAATTCATAGGATGCTCTATGGTTATAGTTCAATCTGATTTTCCATGTCAGAAACGCTTTCTTGAGATTATTGTATATTTCTACGACGATTTGGCATTACTAAGGTACTGCTAACACGATGAGTGATCTCCAAATCGCCGTAGAAATAAAGAAACTTAATAGCAACAACTACAACATGTGGGCCACATGCATGACATTCTATCTACAATGACAAGACCTTTGGGAAGTCATTGGCAGAAGCAACATTACGCTTCTACCAGAAGTTGCTGATGGCTCCTTTCACAAATGAAGAATCAAAGCAGATAAAGTAATGTTTGCTTTGAAGACCATAGTAAAAAAAGAGATGTTGGAACACATTTGGGATGGCAAGACATCGAACGGGTTGGATTGGGTTAGATATTATTACGAATTGAATTGGATTAATTTTCTAGAATCCAATAGATTCAGTTCAAGTTTTGAATTCTTTGGATTAAATTTCAAGTTGACCTACTCTTACAAAATATATTGCTCATTGGTATTTGGATAGTATTTGAAATCTCTCACGCTTAAGTTCGAATCCTATTTTAGGGAATGATTATGAGTTTATAATCAAATAATACTATCTTTATTGGTGTGAGACATTTTACTTAAAGCTTCCGTTAATTGTTTGTTTGAATAATTATGGATTAATCTATGTTTTATTGGTCAACTTTTAGAACTGTGTTGGTTTGTTTGAAATTTTTTTATTATGAATTGTGGATAAATAAAAGTTTTAAAACAAGTTCTTTTAAAGAAGAACGATTCAAGGTAATTTTGGAGAACGAACTATTATCAATCTCACGATTTGACATAACGATTGCTCAATATTTCCACATGGTCAAGTCGATTTGTCAAGAGATTACTGAACTAGATTTAGAGTTCTTCATTCAAGAAGCTCGAATGAAGAGAATCATCATCCACTGATTGTGACCAGAATATAGAAACTTCATTATTGCAGTACTAGGATAGCTCGGTCAACCATCACTTGTAGAGTTCAAAAATTTGCTAACGAGTCAAGAAGTCATGACTAAGTAAATGGGAGGCATTACGCTCAAGGGAGAAAAAGGAGCGCTCTTCACAAATGAAAGTCGAAACAACAATAAATCGTCAACTAAAAGTGAAATACAACCCTCGAGAACACAGTACAATAACAACAAAAGTTCTCAAGGAAAGAGAATTGAAGGCATTTGCAAAAGAAGAGTCACAAGTCAGAATTATTGGTCAAAGAAAAAGTCAATCAAAAGTAATGTGGCAACCTCCAAAAACGAAATAGAGGAGGAGTGAGATGCAAATGTACTATGCTCATTAGAAAAGGACGTGTTAGCACTCATAGCGATGATAGGAGAGCATACTGGTTATGAAAATGACTGAATCATTGGTTCAGGATGCTCAAATCACATGATTGTCGATCAAGAGAAAATCTTACAAGACTCGAACAACATTGAAGAAATTCTACAACAGAAGATGGGGGGAGCAAACGACACACCTTCGGTCAAGTGAAGATCCAAGTGACACTAATGTTGGTGAGCAAGAAGTGACTTAACCAAGCTAACCCAGTGAAAAGGAAACCACACCTCAACAACATAGACGATCATAAAGAGTTTGAAAGCCAAATAAAAAGTATGCCAACGTGGTTATTATAGAAGATGAAGAAGCATCACAAAACTCAACTTGACAAAAAACGATGGAGGAAGAAATTATAGCCTTGGAGAAAAATCAAACCTCGGAACCAGTGTCAAGACTAAGAGATGTCAAACACATATCTTGCAAGTGAGTTTACAAAATAAAGCATCGTCCAAATGGATCAATCGAGAGATATAAGGCTCGACTTGTAGTTTAAGGGTTCTCGCAACAATATGTAGACTATGATGAATCACTACCAATAGGTCCCGCTAATACTTGCAACATATAAAAATTGGAAATTATGGTAGATGGATGTGAAAAATGATTTCTTACACAAAGTTGGACCACAAAATCTACATGAACCAACCAAAGAGATTTGAGAATATAATTGGAGTCATTAGTCAGTACGTGCAAAGTCCGAAGAAGCTCCATTTGAATGACATATCTTGAGATATGTCAAAGGTACAATCGACTACAATCTTTTGTATAAAAGAAGCTAAGACTGCAAGCTAGTTGGATGTTGTGATGTTAACTATGCAGAAGACCATGATACCCAAAGATTAAGTACTAGGTATTGTTTAAGCACAGTTCGGGAACAGTTTCTTAGGGCATCAGAAGACAACCAATAATATCATTGTCAACTACAAAGTGAAGTACAAAGCATCGACTAAAAGTATGTGGCTGAAACTCTTAATGAAGGATTTGCACCAGAAAGTTAACTATCTAATACCGCATCACTGTGACAACCAATTTGCGCTTTACTTAGTAAAAAACTCGATATTTTATACTAGAACAAAGCATGTGGAGATGCACTACCATTTTATTAGAAAAAGTTGAATATTGGCAAATATGAGAGCGTTGTCAGCTCAATATGGTATGATGAATGAGATCAACACTAGTCCAATAGGGTCAAGTACAATAATTATACGAGATCTTGCTTATTTCCATTTTATTTATAACTTTAATAATTGTTTCTATTAAATATTTAAAATATTTTCTTTCGGGGTTCTTCTAGTTTAAACGTCGAGATAAACTTTAGAAAGGACAAACTTTGGTTTATGGCTTTTCAAAGCTATAACAGATAAAATATAGTACTTGGTTAATATATTTTTGCAATTTTATGTAGTTTAGGTTGTAGGTAGAATTATTCAAGCTAGACATGATCAATCTGAGTTATGGAGTGATTCGAATCTCAATTAAGTGTTCTTATCTTAGATATTTGATCAACAAAAAAAAATAATTTAAGCTAGACATGATCGATCTTAGTCAAATCTTGATATAAAAAAGTAAATTTGTTCGAGAAAATAAAGTAAAAAAGGAAAGAAAAAAAGATTGTGGGCAAAAGAGGAAGAGGACACGAATAATAAAGGGACGTTGGGGGTTGTGTAGGGGTATCTCGGTAAAAGAGCCCCTCCACAAACACCCCAGAGATGTACGGTCTCTCTCTCTCTCTCTCTCATTTTTTTCTAATTTTTTTATTATTTTCTTTTATATATATATATTTTTTTTAATTTACCGTATTTTTCTTTGAAATTAGTTCGTTAAGTCTGTAATAAATTTTTAAAAGTTTAAATTTTCAAAGAGAAATAAAAAAAATTAATTAAATTTTTAAAAAAATATTAGAATAAAATGGTTATTAGTTATTTATAAAATAATAAAATACGTACACTTCAAATCGTAGCACCTGTCTTAGTGTCCATCTCACTTTAATTTCTTGGTCTACACGTTGCTAATAAACATTTCTATAAACCTAATTATGTATAATATAATAACATAATTTCTAAAAATTTGCATTTTTTATTATTATTAAGGTTACCAAATTTGGATTTTGGGACATGAATATTGAATACTAAATTTATATAAACAAATTCCAACACACTCAAAAAACACCATTCCTAATTATTACACTTTGCAACCTTCGATTTCTTCAATTTCTCTCCACTGTTCTTCACTTTGGTTATGAAATTTCGATGAACAAAATGAGTACAACAAATCCCACCTCTCAAAATCTCATCTTTCTTTTCAATCTCTGACCTTTCTTCTTCTATGCCACTTCTCTCTCTCTCTCTACTGTAATTTTTTCTTTCCATGCCAGAACCTTTTCTTCTTCTTCTTCTTCTTCTTCTTCTTCTTCTTATCTTTTTAGCCACTTTTTAATTCTCTTTACTCTCTCTCTCTCTTTTTTCAGTCGGTTTCTCTCTCTAGAACAAATTTCGGAGATTCCGCCATGGAAGCTCCGACCATTCTTCGGAAACCTGGAAACTTCGCCAGCCGGACGAACGTCGGTTCGAGAATTGTTCGGATTTCAATGACTGACCCGGACGCTACGGACTCGTCATCCAGTGACGAAGATGCGGTGAATTTCACGCGCCGCCGTGTGAAGCGGTATGTTGGCGAGATCACCATCGGCACGGCGGCGGACGATGGTGGCCGGAAGAAGAAAAGGAAAAAGAAGAAGCAGGCGGGTAACGTGAGGAAGTTTCGCGGCGTCCGGCGGCGGCCGTGGGGAAAATGGGCGGCCGAGATTCGGGACTCTGACCGCCGTGTACGGATGTGGTTAGGGACTTACGACACAGCAGAGGAGGCCGCTATAGCGTACGACAGCGCTGCCGTGAAGCTCCGAGGACCAACAGCTTTAACCAACTTTCCCACTCCGCCGCCGCCGCCGCCGCCATTTTCTTGCGACGACCCATCGTCTTCGACAAATCTCTCTTCTCCGACATCGGTCCTCCATTACAGAACCCACCTCGTCGAATGCTTGCCGTCGGACCGGGGCACCGTAAACGGCGCCGCCGCCGACGTATCTCCGGTAGTAGATTTTCTCTTCTCCGACGACATATTCAAATCGATTATTTTGGAACCGCCTTTTTTTCTCGAGTACCAAGCAAATCCCATACCGGAAACTCCATGGGCCGGCGGCGGAGGCGGCTCGGGGGAAACGGTGGCAGCGGCGGAGTGCAATAAAAAAGTAGAAGAAGAAGATTATTTTGAAGAAATTTTGATGGGGTCGGATCCTTTGGTGGTCCTATGAGGAATTCGCTGCAGAGTCATCGGGTAATGTGATGCCGCCAGCCTGCCGATTTTCTGGCAGATTTTCTTCCGGCCGCCGCAATAGAATCTATCTTTTTTGTTTTTTTTTTTTCTTTTTTCTTTTTTTAGCTATTCCAATTTTTGAATAATACTTTTTTTACTTTTAAACTTTTGTTTTTTTTTTTGTATAACTATATCTCTTGTAATAATAGAGCTGTTTTGTTTTGGTTTGATTATGTTTGTGTTTATATTTTGCAATAATTTAAAGAGTTTAAACTAAGATTTTATATAATTGAGCCACTTTTATCAATCATATGATATCATCCACTTTGAACATAAGCTCTCATGACTTTGTTTTGGACTTCCCCAAATTGCCTCGTACCAATGGAGAAAAGTATTCTTTGATTATAAATTCATGAACATTCCCTAAAGTAGTCGATGTGAGACTTTATCATCGAACAGATACATATCTACTCACTACAGAGTTCTCTAGAAAAAAAATTAGACTCCTAAATTCAAAAGAAAAATCGTCACCATCTAATAAATTATATATATATATATATATATATATATATTTTTTTTTTTTTTTTTTTAATTTACTTTAATTATTTCATTATATATTAGAAATCTTCTACACGCTTGCCTATCTCTGGAGTATCTAACTTCCAAGCTTATTTTTAATATCGAAGATTTATAAAAAAAATTTAAAACAAAAAAGAAAAAGAAAGACATTCTAAATATGTAAATTTAAAATACAACTGTGAATTAGTTGTCTTGAACCATTATAATTAATTAATAATAATAAAAAGTCAACCTAATTTGACTCTAAGTTATTTAAAATCAACATTTTTTTTATTATTTTGATTAATTTAATGTTAATATTTTATATAGCATTAATATATATTATTACTAATTACTAATATTATTAATATTATTAGTATATTTAATTATTTTCTTAAGGAGGGCTTTCTAAAAATTTCCAGTGAAAAGTCAATAAGGACAAAGGACAAAATAATAATAATAATAATAAAAAGTAAGGCATGGTCGCATGAAATTATTGACCACCTAACATATATGATTAAAAATATATATATTAAATATTTGGTTTTTATATATTAGAACGGCTCAAGCCCACTGCTAGCAATATTATCTTTTTTAAGTTTATTCGAGACTTTATTTTTCTCTCCTATTGATGCGGGATCTCACAATCTACCTCCATTCGAGACTAATATTCTCGCCAGTACTCGTTCTCTCTCCAATCGACGTGGGATCTTACAGTCCACCCCCTTCAAGGTCCAGTGTCCTCGTGGCATTATTACTCTCTCCAATTGATGTGGGATCTCACAAACTAACTCTAAGAGACGAGTTTAGCAACTTTTTAAGAGTTGGTTTTGGCTTGCCTTTTCTATCTTATTAGTAAAACGATAACGAGAAAGAAAATTGCTGTCAGTGGAAGGCTGTCTACGTTTAGTCAATCTACGCAGAGTGAATCAGTCTAATCCCGCGACTAATATAGTCGAGCTAGAGGATGTGCAACAACAAAAGTCCCACTGCTAGATGTACATGATATATATATATATGATGTACATGAATACATTAATTAGGCTTCCTAAAAAGTCTCATATTATCGGAGATAGTATTAATTGATTATAAATTTATGAACATTTCTTAAAATAGTCGAGGTGGGACTTTCATCTAACATTAATTACATTAAAATATCCCTAAATTTTACATTGAAATTCTATTTATTTTTATAAATACTTTTAATAATTTTATGTAGTTTAGAAACATTTAAATTTGACTGGATTGCTTTTGGTTATTGAGTAATTCGAATTTTAAACAAGTGTTCCAAATCTTACTTTCCTTTAAAATGATTTTATAACGAGATGTTTAACATGCATTTATAAATTAAGTGAACGTATACGAATAGACATAAAATCTTTTAATCAGATTAGACGTCGTCGTTGCTATAGACCGTGTTGGTTGATCTATGATTCATTTACAACTTTGAGATCATTTGATTTTAATCTTTTATCTTTATTGTAAATTTAACGACCTAATTTTAAATATACATATTTCAATTTACATAAGTAATGGATAAATACATATTAGATAAAAATAATAATATAGTAAGGATTAAAATGAATATTTTAATAGTTTGTAGATTAAAATAAATTAAAATTCAAAATTTGAGAACGAAAATGGATATTTTCGAAGTTTAATGAAAAAAATTATATCAAAATAGGTAATTTCTTCTTAATATTTTTTTTTATCTTAATAATTTATAAAATTTATTACTTCAATCCATTGAATTATAAATTTAGTTTTAAATTTTTTATTTTTGTTTGTAATCGGTCAAAAACGTCCATTGAATTTTGAACTTTTAATTTATATATAAGAATTTATTAATATATTCGATATTTTATAATTTAAAAAATAGTTTAATAAAATCCTAAGCTTTAAATTTTGGAATATGTGTTAAAAAAAAACGTAAAATATGTTAATAACCTATTAAAAATAAATATTTAGTGACTTATTAAAATTTAAATTAATATATATATATATATATATTAAACTTTAAGTACGTAATAAATACGTAATAAATACGTAAATAAGAAATTTAAAATTTATTTTCTTTTTTTTGCTCGAGAATTTTAGGGGCGGTCGGTCCTCCTCAACGTGTCACGTGTATAGCGCCTGACCATAAATTTAAACAGAGCGGGGCCCACTCCAGAAGCTCCCATTGGCTGTCCCCTTGGGCGTGCGACCCACTGGACCCCACTATCCACTTGAGGCGGTCAGGTGGTGCACGTGATCTTACTGTGGGGCTCTCTGCACTCAATCCTAATGCTATTCTTAACAACTCTTCTTTATTTTTATTTTATAATTAAAATAAACCAATTATTCATTTAATAATAAACAAGTGTGTGCAAGTAACTATATATATATATATATATATATATATTTTTTTTTTTTTTTTTTTTTTTTTTTTTTTTTTTTTTTTTTTTTTTTTTTTTTTTTTTTTTTTTTTTTTTTTTTTTTTTTTTTTTTTTTTTTTTTTTTTTTTTTTTTTTTGTTTTCATTTACATTCAATTCTATTGTAATGAATCGGAATAAAAAAAAACTTAGTCGCCAGAAAACTAGCGGACTGCCTGAAATCATGTTCTCCGACCCCTCACAATGCCTCCTCGACCTTCAACCATCGCCACACGAATGTTAGTAATCAGCCCAAGTCTCTTAGACCACTACAACGAAGAGATAAAAAAAGAATCCGAAAGAGAGAGAAAAAACCGAAGAAAAACTCTAGTGAGAAAACCCGCGACTTCAAACCCTCAACCTTGCATCTAAACTGAGCAAATCAACCGTGAAAGCCCTCATCGACCTAAGTATATTCCCTCCAGAGAGAATTCACACCATGATTCGTCATCGTCGCCGTCAAAGAGGGATTACGAAAAATCAAATTTTAAGAATTCTCAATCTACCTCCACGAACATCCAACAACTACGAAACTTCGTGGGAGAGAGGAGAAGGTGACCGAGAGATAGTCCAAAAAACTCCTTCAACCCAACTCAATCGGGCTCATGTACACCTCTATTGCCAGCAAAAACAAAGACATTAAATTTTACTAGAACAATTTATATTGGTATAGTCTTCACTCTTATAAGTGAAGTAAATTATGTGACTATGTCGTTGAAACTGTAAGAGTATGAACCCTAGCTCCCAATTGCAAGCTTGAAAATAAGTGGAGAGTTTCAAATGCAAGCCTATTGACTCCCGATTGTTTCCATAGCGTGTGGCTGCCGTTTGGCCACTCAAAAACTTGAAAGCGACATTTGTTTGATTTTTCACCTCCTATTTCCACACCTCTCCATACGCCAATTAAAATTGGATTTTCTTCTTTCGAGTCCAACAAGTTGTAGTTGTCGACGTGAAAAGTTTAAGCTCTGATCTTTTTCTCGAGTATGTATGCCTTAATCAGTTTAAGCTCTGATTTTTTTCTCGAGTAGGTTTTTGAAAAGTTTAAGCTCTTATGGAAAAATAGTCCGAACTAAATTTAAATATATATTTTTTAAATTAAAATGGAATATTAAAAAATGTAAAGCGAAAAAAATAAATATGTGGAAAGAGAAATTTAGGTTGTTCTTCTCTTCTTCTCCTGTTCCTCTTCCGTCTGGTAAGACCTCCTCCATTTTTCCTGTTCTCCAAGGAATTTGGAGAACTCATTTCTTTACCTTTTTCCACTCTCCAAATTCATATTTCAATCGCAATTCCTGTGTTCTAATCATTAACGCAATCAGGTTTCTGCTCTTTTGTTGGTGTTGTTATTTTTTTCATTTGAGAAGCGATTGTTCGATTGGTGCAGGATGAACTCGTTGGCGTAGAGGATGGTGAAATCGGAGCGAGGGCATGATTCTTGGATTGGCTTGGAGGAGGAAGCTCAGAGAATTGAGATTGACGGGTGTGATTCTTCGATGTTGGCTGTGAAGAGTGATGGGGTGCGACTTTCTGCTTCTGCGTCTCAGCTTTCGAGTCATACTGCTTCTGATGGAAAATTAGGGTTTGGAGAACGCGCTTTCTCTGCTGCTGGAGCTGCCTTTCTTTCGGCTGTAATTGTAAATCCTCTTGATGTTGCAAAGGTAATGTTGAATCAGAGTTCTCTTTGTTGTTGATGTTTTAGATACTTGAGTCAGATTTCCATTTTAATTTACAATTTTTCATACTGTTTAAAACTGTGGAGAAATAACGACAGAGAAAGCTGTTAAGTTTTATAATAATTTACAAATTTTGTCTTGGACTTAACAAAATTTCAATTGTGTTACTGTTGATTTTGAATTTAATAACTCTTGATATGAGATGAGATGATATGATGCTTGGGTAAACTTAAAATGATGATAAAACAACAAGGAATTAGGTTACCGAGATGAAGTTTGAGTGAGGAAGCCAAAAAATTTGGTTTGAAGTGTAGTGAGCTTGGGTGCGATCATACCAATACTAATGCCATTGTATCCAATCGAAATTCCACGGTTAAGCTTGCTTGGCCAAAAGTAGCATTAAGTTGGGTGACCAATTGAGAAGTCCTTTCATCGTATCATTTTTAAAAAATTTTATTTTTACACCCATGGAAAAGAATGTATTGTGTCTGCCCATCTTCTTAAAATTTCGTATACACTATTTTGGACCTTGAATCAATGTCATGATCTGGTTTATATATATATATATATGGATGGGGCTGCTCTGTTTCTGTTCTGCAACCTTAATTATACATATTTGGCCTCCCCAGCATATTCTGCAGTCTATGAATTTCTCTGCCTTTTGAATTATTAGACAAGGTTGCAAGCTCAAGCTGCAGGTGTTCCTTATTCGCATCCACTTAGTGACTTGACCAGTCGCATGGCATTTTTTGGACCAAACACGGTTGGTTCCATCAATTCATTTTTGCTTCTATCTTTTGGATGTCCCTCCTTTAGAATCTAATTGCAGTTTTTATTTTTATTTTGTTTTTGCTGCATGATATATGATATTACAGTGTATTTATATTTGATGCCTGTCAAATTACTATAGTTTTCAGGCATTCATTCCCTTTACATGATTTTTAATTTTTTTGTATTCTTCAATGCAAATAATCTTCCATACATGTATATCGTCTGTAGTTAACATGATGTGATTGTAATATTTGTTAGGCTATTTTCAGACTTCTCCTGCTAAAGGTTGAATTCAATTTCTGGTCAAAGAAAAAAAGTATAATTAGATCGAATTCATTCAAATGGTTGTTTCAAACAGTAAAACTTCGGTGACTTTGTGTTTATTCTTCTAGGCTAGAAATGAATTCCTTACCTTTTTTTCTCTCAGTGGTGATTGAGTTTCACTTCAAAAGCTATTCATTCTAAATCACATCATAGAACCTAAACCCGTTTAGCATCCCCCCCAGTTTTAGTTTGGAAGTTTACAATTTGAGTTGATAACTATGGATTGATTGAGAAGAACTACTCTGTGTCATTCCATTTTACTGGCTTGCTTTCGCTAATGCCTTCGGGGAATGGCATTGTTCCGAGAAAGGCATGAAATTTATGGTGTATGGAGCTATCAGCATATTATCAAATTTCACTCTAAATGTTTTGCTTCATTTTGAAATTTTTATTTTCGAATATTTTTATGTTTGTAATGCTTTTTGTTGGATTTGATTTCCCTCTATAGTCGAATAAATCTTTGATTGCTATATACGGTGCTAGATGTTTGCAGATTTAAGGTGTTCTCCTTCATGTGCACGTGCGGGGATTCATGGTACAGTAGCAATATGTCCTCCAGATTGTTTTCAGTACAAAGGGACATTGGATGTTTTTTACAAAATTATTCGACAGGTTGGTCAGTTTTCTCTTGTTAATCTTGACCGATGGATAAACCCGTGATTCATTTCTGTAGTTTCACTTGAGGACTACTTCAGCTTTTGGTACTGAATGATGTAACACAATTGGCTTGTAGAATAGATGTTCAGTTTAAGTAAGCTATGAACTTTGTATTTATTTTAGTGTTCATAATACCCAATGAAATTCACAGGAAGGATTTGCGAGGTTGTGGAGAGGCACAAATGCTGGCCTAGCTCTTGCTGTTCCCACGGTGCGACTTCATATTATTCCCATGATCTTAAGTTTCCTTTTGAATACTTATATGTTCATGAATATTGTTATCTGAGGAATGATTAATGTCTATTTTATTTACAAGAACAGGTGGGAATCTACTTACCTTGCTATGACATATTCCGTAATTGGTTAGAAGAGATCACTTCCCGAAATCTTCATAGTGCTTCTCCTTATGTTCCTTTAGTTGCTGGGGCATTGGCGCGTTCTTTGGCTTGTGCAACTTGTTATCCAATAGAGCTTGCTAGAACTCGCATGCAGGTAATGAGCACCTGGAATCATAACTGAAATATCTTTAGGGTGTTGCTCATCTTTTTGGCTCTATTTGGCAACTGGTTTACATTTTGAAGTTTTATCAAAATCATAGTCATTTTTCTTATTTTGGCTAGGATTCCTGAAGTCTTTTTCTAAAAGAAGGGAAAAAAAAAGAAGCAATTTATTGGGTAGTAAATTAAGTTTAATTTTTCATAAACAATCAACTGGAAAAAATGTTATCATACCGGAACTTAATTATAATTCTTTTTTCAGTAATTTTAAATTAAAATCTGCTATCGTATTTATTTGTGTTTGCATATTTTGTGTGTTTTGAGTTTGACATGCTCGATTAAGTATTAGTTGGAAGTTGTTCGCGTTGTGGCATTCATTTAAATGAATGATATGTTTCATTTGGTTCTGTATAGGCATTGAAGGAGATGCAAATTGGCAAAAAGCCGCCTGGAGTCTGGCAGACTTTACTAGGTATCGTCTCCAATGTTAAGAGCACAAATGGTGAAGCCGCCTGTAAGTTAATTTCTAATGTATACAAATTTGTTTAATAATGTGCTTTACATCTGTTCAAATTCAGGTGCTGTTTCTTATTTCTGTTAATGAAACTTTAGCAGCAAAAAGTTACCGTGCCCTATGGACTGGAATGGGGGCGCAGCTTGCACGTGATGTTCCATTCTCAGCAATTTGTTGGTCAACCCTTGAACCAGTGAGAATTTAGCCGTCCAGCTGTAGAGAGGTTTTATTATTCTGTAACCTACTGTACTCAATGTTTAAATGAGCTTCTTCCATCTTTATAGGTCAGAAAGAAACTCATTGGATTGGTAGGTGACGACGCTAGTGCAGCCACTGTGTTTGGGGCCAACTTTTCTGCTGGTTTTGCTGCTGGAAGTCTTGCTGCTGCCACTACATGCCCCCTGGATGTTGCAAAAACCCGACGACAGATAGAGGTTTTTACCGTTCTAAATATATTGCCTGTTGTTATTTTCTTAATACTGAAGAACTATTTCCAAGTATAGGTAATTTGGTCTCCCCCACCCCCACCCCCACCCCCACCCCCACCACCACCACCACATATCCATGTTATTCATCTTTTTATTATTTCTTTTGCAACTTTCAGAAGGATCCGGTAAGGGCACTGAGTATGACAACAAGGCAGACACTGATGGAGGTTTGGAGGTATTTCACTACTTCGGACTATTAAATTGTAGTAGGTTTTCATAGAGATGTTTCACTAGAAAGACATCATCAAGCATGAAAATTTTGAAAGGGCTCCATTATTTAATCTCTGATGAGCTATCACATTGATTGTGGCAAAAAAATATATGATCTAAAGCAGCTTTATTTTGTAGCTTTAATTAATAAAGTCAAGCGATTGGATATTGCTGTATTTGACTAAAATTGAATTGAACCTGAACCAGGGATGGTGGGCTGAAAGGACTATTTGCAGGAGTTGGACCGCGCGTTGGCCGTGCAGGCCCATCAGTTGGGATAGTGGTATCATTTTACGAAGTTGTGAAATATGTTCTTCATCACAAATATCCAACCTCAGCTTCATGACAGGGTAAGAACTGCTTCTTACCTACTTCTGGTGTAAGCTGTGCATAGGAGAAACTCATCAACCAGGGCCGTTTTCGTTTTGGCTTACTGTGGATATCATAACATGCGAACGAAATACATTGGGTATACAATCTCAGTTTTGTAGATTTTGTCTAGGCCAATAGGTGCAGATAGAATAAATAATTGCACCTCCACCCTAAAAAAATAGAAAAGAAAAAGAAAAAAGGGAAACTACAGAAGGGGTGGACAAATTTTGGAAGCGTAAACTAATTTAAGTCGCTCGGATGGAGCTGAATAGTTTGTGACATTTTCATTTATTCCTAAAAGTAATATTATTCTCTCTCTCTCTCTGTCTCTTCCCTTTTTTACCACTTCAGTCGGGAAAATCTTCTTTTTCATCATTCATTCCAATCCTTTGCAACACATTCATCTTTGTTTAAATATTCATACATCATAGTAAATTTTCCCCTCTAGCCTTTATTGAACTGTTTGTATTGAGATATTCTGTAGATTCAAGTAAAATACCCTTCATATCTTTATCCATGTGCTTAAAATATCCGTAGGTGAGAGTAAATTCTCAATTCTCATGTACTTATTTAACTTTTTTTTTACAGAGATATTCCATATATTCAATTAAAATATATCCTTCTTACACGTAAAGCTGGGTTGTTTCAGAATTGGCATTTCATTGCATTCTTTTTCTGTTTCTCGGGAAAGATATACTTTTATTGGACTGAACTTATGGGCGTGTCTGCTGTCAGCCATCTTTTGTGCATCTGAAAAGGCTAATGATTGAAGATTTGAATTGTTTGTGGTTTGAGATTAGAATTGAATAGCAATTCTGTACCTTATAGGGAAATGGCTGACCAAATCATTATGATATTGGGAATGAAGCGGATCTCATTCATTTTTGAGCCCATGAAATCAACTGTTCATATAATTCTTTTTAAACAGTAGCAAAGGAGTTATTATGGCTTGATCTTTAGGTAATCTTTATTTTATTTCTCCTTATAAACTTGTTTGAAAAATATAACAGTCAACCTCACATGTTAGACTCGGACATGTTCAAATTACGCCCTTACACACACACACACACACACACACACACACACACACAAACAATAAACCGAGAAGTCTTTGCTTTATAAATTCTGCTGTGTTATTTGATAGGTAAAAAAATAGTTCAGTTCCATACCATGTGTTCTTAGAAGGGTACTTGCAATACACTAAAGTTATTAGGACATGCTTTTCTTCAGGGAAACCTCAAAAGAGGAAGGAAAGAACCCATTAGAAGTCTTTAAAGACTTCTTGACTGAACCCTCACTGCCTATATCTCTCTGTCTCTCTCATCCTCTTCTTCTTTTTCCAAACCCTTCAAGGTGAGTCATTATCCAATACCTCTCTATTTCTTCTGGTTTCCGCCCTGGAATTCTGCCTGCTATCAGATCCCACCTGAAAGGAAAAGCCATTTTCATAGTAACTCAGATGCTAGAAGGAGAGATGGAGCAGAATCTATCTCCACTCTTGCTGAAAAATCTGGGTTTCTTTGAACCCAACTTACCTATCTCCAATCAGCTTATGCATTCTATGGATAAGATCTTCCTCTTGTGCTGTCATAGTTATAAACTGCCACCTAGTGCTGCTGACTTCTGTTAGATAATAAACCACACATTCATAAAAAGGAAGTAGGACTTCAAATATCATAAGAAAGTGAGAAGATCATGAAGAGACGAATTCAGCATTGAGTAATAGGACATGGAAAGTAGAGACAATCGAGTTAAAACCTTCAGATTCTAGTGGAGGGAGTTTGGCATGTTTCTGCTGGCGATGATTGTTCATGTTTCCTCTTAAGATTAGAGGCAGCACAGAAACAGGAAGAAGATAGAGAACTGAGGATGACAGAAGTTTAGGAAAAACTGTAATGAGAGGGTTGAAACATCCACAGGGAAATTTAAGTTTATGTGAATGCCTATATGCTCTTTTGCCCACCAAACTTTGGGAAGTAAGTTTGTTGGTTGACTTGTTTGGTTGGTAGACTTGTAGTTGACAACTTACAGAGAGAGAGAGAGAGAGAGAGAGAGAGAGAGAGAGAGAGAGAGAGAGAGAGAGAGAGAGAGAGAGAGAGAGAGAGAGAGAGNGAGGGAGAGGTGTTCTCGGGGGGAAGGTCTTGTAGTAGTTTCATTCTTTTAGGATTAAGAGATGCCAAAAAACTCAGCACCCACCAACAAAACTTGAAATGGATGCCTAAAACTCTTTGATACGTCACCTTCTTTCTCC
This sequence comes from Cucurbita maxima, assembly GCF_002738345.1. Lineage (NCBI taxonomy): Eukaryota > Viridiplantae > Streptophyta > Magnoliopsida > Cucurbitales > Cucurbitaceae > Cucurbita > Cucurbita maxima. The sequence continues at coordinate 598,875 of NW_019272069.1, forward strand.
ATACTGATTGCTTTAGGCAGTGCAGAGTTTGTAATCCAACCCAAAATTTATGCTCAACTGGTAGTTGGGGACGTGGGGAAGTGGTCTAGTAGTGCCTGTGTTCAGTTCAGCTAACCTTCTCCCCAACTGCTCTACACTGCACACACATACATTCAGATATGACACATCTTATCCTGCATTTATTTGGGCTCGGTATTCCAATTGCAACAGCCCCCTCCCCCAGGCTAGGACATAGAAATGAATACAAAATTATTTTGTCTGTTTAGGGACCCCTTCACTTCTACACACCCGGAGGAGAGAGTCGGGGGGCCAATGGTATAGTAACCATCTAGACCTACCTCTAGCTGATATTGTCTTATTTTGATTTTTCCTTCTAGGTTTCTCCTCAAAATTTTAAAACTCGTGTATTAGAAAGAGGTTTCCACACTTATAAGAAATGTTTTGTTCCCCTATTCAACTAATGTGGGATCTTACAATCCACCCCTCTTTTGGAGTCTAGTGTCCTTGCTGGCACACCGGCCGGTGTTTGTCTCTGTTATCATTTGTAATATTCCAAACCCACCGCTAGCAGATATTGTCCTTTTTAGGTAGGCATCCGCATTGATGGAGAGTAAATAGTGTGATGATGGAGAGTAAATAGTGTGATGTTGAAGAAATCCAAGCAAGCAAAATGGAAGATCAGCATAGAGTGGGAAAAGGTGGAAGGCAAGCAGAATAATGTCAAAATCAATATGGTATAACACAAAGCAGCTTCAAAACAAAAAGAAAAGTTTTGTGTTCCTTTTCCCCACTTAAAATTCACTCATCTTCTCTCTGGTTTGGTCAGGGTATAGCCTCAATTATTCATGTCCTTTCTAATTTCTACTGCACACATTGACTTCATCATCAGCTCTCCATTTCTTTCAAGTCTTTGGTGGGTTTCATGCATCCATATCATTATGCAATTACAATGATCATCCATTATTCTATGGTCAAAATTGTTATTACCTTGTTTGAAATTGTTATGCAATTACACCCTACAAGTTGTTCAACTTAAAATGGATATATATTCATATAATTTAATGTCGGGCAATGTTAGGAACCTAATTTAACTAATTAAGACATATATTCTCAACCGAGAGATCTTTTGTTAATTCTATCACTCGACACATGTTACTGGACACACTGTCATTAAAAAGAATAAAATAAAAAAAAGAATATTGATGCCAATGAATAGGTCATAGGGATGGTTTAATAGTTCTATATCGAGAATAGTTTCCATCTATCTTATCATGTCGTCTTTTAAAAAAAACGACAATGAGAAGAATTTTTATTTGTATTTTGAAAATAAAAAAATAAAAATAAATATTTCGTTAATCCAATGGGACCTATTTATTTTAATCCATTCTTGTTAATAAATTTATTTTATTTTTAAGTGGTATTAGTAGATATGAGTTATGAATCGTTCGACCAATTGATACTTTATGAACATATATATTTCAAAGAAAATATGAGTTCGAGCAATACTCATTTATAAAAAAATTAAAAAAAAAAAGTTTATATATAATTTTAAAAGGAAAAAAAAGAAAGAAAAAAGACATGCTTCAACCATTTGCAAATATGCTGTTCTTTTGAATTATTCATTTAGTTGAACATTGATTAAATATGAAACATCAATTTGAAGAACATTTAAAAGTAATGTGTTAATGAACCATTTGTTAATCAATATCAAATATACTTCAACAGTTATGGAATTATTCTCTAAGGACTCTTATATTATATTGTTGTATTTTTCTTATTAATTTAAAATTATAAAAGTTAATTTTTTTTGTTCGTGTTTTCAAATTTTAAATTAGTTTATAGTTCATTCGACATTAATTTAGGTAGAGAACCACAATTTTCTTGTATCTCTCGGATAATATAAGTTATTTTCATTGGACTTGTACTCGCATGGTTTTGTTTGTGGACTCAATCTAAAAGATATTCTCGTCCCTTATATAATATACCAAATTACAAATATATATATATATTTTGAATTTGGGTCGTTTCTATTTAAAAAATATATATTTTGTTTCCAAAGTTGTAGTATTATCTCTCGCCAACATAAACCGTTTCTAAAGTATCATTGAAGCATTTAAATTTCTAATGAAAATTAGGACCTAGAATGGTGTTGAGTTGACCTGAAATGAAAATTGGGACCAGAATACAGTCGGAACAGTTTCATGTCTTAATTTTTATTCAACATTCTAACTTATTTGTAAAGTTTTGGCATAGAATGGCTAAGCTCAGAATTAACCGCTTTTTCTTTGGTAACTTGTCTCCAAAAAAAGAAGTAAAATCTTACTCTTGTGTTCTGGGAATGGAGTAGAGCTGGATTTTTTAACAACTTGATAGTTGAAGCATTATCTCACGTTAGCTTTGATCCTTCTAATTGAGAATGACCCATCCTTTGAGTATCTTCTTATCCAAATAGTTGTAGCCACAACAAGATCAACTTTTATGGTTGATAAGGTGGATCATAGACGGTTTATCAGAAGACCAAGCTACTCATCATAAACACAGGCATGAAGTCCTCCTATTATTTTCTACGTCTCTAGCATAGTCATCATTAGTAAATCAAATTAATTCACTAACTCTTCTCTTTCTATAAAATACACCATAATTTGCTGTAGCTTTCAAGCACGTTAAACCTTTTTAGCTACTCCAACTTCCGCATGACATAAAATGATTAATCAAACTAATACGTTAATGGAATTATTGATATAGGATCAGGGATTTTGTTTTTTACGGGTTGTGTACACAAGTGATTCTCAATACATAGACGAAAATGATATTTTGGTCTAAATAAATTTTCGATATTCTAAGAAAAAGTAATGCCACTCGTAGTGAATGTGGCACTCGAGAATAATGTTATATATTCCTTCCACTCTCTATTTAAACATCCATTGCAAAAACAATTGTGTTTTGAGTTCAAATTAATTAGCTCTCTCTTGTTCTCAACACAAAACAAAATTACCTTAAAATAATTATAATAAAAAAAACATCATGGGATCTCTGTGTCCCATTCGCATGGCTGTTGGAGTGATTGGTATTTTCTAGTTTTAATTTTTGTATTTCAATTAATTCTCTATGTTCTAAGTTATTATTAATTATATGTTGCAGGAAATGCTGCTTCTTTGCTGCTTTATACTGTTCCCATGTAATCAAATTTCCCCAACTTTCTTCTTATTATTAATCCAACTCTGTTCTAAGATGGGTCGTACAAATGTTCATTCCATATCGATTAGAGAGAGGAACGAGTATTAGTAGGATGCTGGTCTCCAAATGAAGGATTATGAGATCTCACGTCAATTAAAGAGGGGCTTGAGTGCTCGCAAGGACGCTGGTACCTAAAAGACAGTGGATTGGTTGGAAAAGAGAACGAAATATTATTTATAAGAGTGTGTAAATCTCTCCTTAGCAAACGCGTTTTAAAAACCTTGAGGAGAAATTTGAAAGGAAAAACTGTAGTGAGCTTGAGCTGCTACTACCAGATCCAAATAGGATGAGAAATCCCTGTTTAAACGAGCTAGTTAAACGAGGCTAGAGATAAAGCTTATATTCCTTGTTGTTGTCCCACCCAACCCCGCTTCCCCGCTTACATTATTTATATATATATATATTATATCAAAACTAAGGCATAAAATTAGACTAGTTATTTAGTATAATAATTTTTTTTTTTATAAATATTTTTGAAATTGTATTGTGTATATGCAGATTGACATTTTGGAGGGTTATAAAGAAGAAGAGCACAGAGGAGTTTTCATGTGTTCCATACATGGTTGCCCTAATGAACTGTCTTCTTTACACTTGGTATGGTTTACCAGTTGTAAGCAAAGGATGGGAGAACTTCCCTGTTGTCACCATTAATGGCCTCGGAATCCTTCTCGAGTTCTCCTTCATCTTCATCTACTTCTCGTTTGCCTCGTCTCGACCAAAGGCAAGTTCACCAACCCCCACTCCCTTTTTACATCCCGTTTCGTAAACATTTTACTTTTTCGTTTTATCCAAACATGCCACTCGCTATTCGAGATTTATTTCTTTTTTCTTTTTAGTCTACGTTCATAGTCTCTCGTGTTTTAATAATTTTTATTTAATCCAAAGATTCTCTCCAAAATTTTTTAATATTACTTTGGGTATTTTTATTAATTCATAACCATCCAACAATTTAATATACACTATCCTTTTTAAAATTTGAATAAAAGATAATGGAAACCAAAAGATTCAAACTTTTTAATTGATTCTTTTCCCCAATATCTATAGGGTGTTGATAAGTCTCTTTCACGTCTCTATATTACATCTTTTCAAATCATTATCAAAATCACATCTTTCGATATTTTAAAGACATAACGTTAAGTGACGGGTCGACCCCGAATAATAATAATAATCATAATAATAATAATTTGTGGTAAAAGATTTGAAAATAATGTGTGCAGAAGAAGGCAGTTTTGGGATTGGTGGGAGTTCTTACAGTGTTCTTCTGTGTGGGAATGATCTCTGCTTTTGTTCTGCATACTCACCATCTTCGTAAGCTCTTTGTGGGATGCATTGGCCTTGTTGCTTCTGTGGCCATGTATGCCGCTCCATTGGTAGCCATGGTAAGCTAGCATTGGTTCGGTCATGTTCTCGCTTCTAGTTCTCTAAACGTTTATATTTAAATTAAACTCATGTTCGTTCGATAATGAACAAAAGTTTAGTTCATTACAAATCATCCTCTTTCTATGTCATGCAGAATCAAGTGATAAAGACGAAGAGTGTCAAGTTTATGCCATTTTATTTGTCGTTATTTTCGTTCTTTGCAAGTTCCATGTGGTTGGCTTACGGACTCCTTAGCCATGATATCTTCCTTGCGGTTTGTATTTACTACAATCCTTTTTTCATATTTTGTTTTGAAAATGATTTGAATTATAACTTTTTCGACCCAAATAATCAATCCAACCCAACTATAAATTTTCTAGGTTGGATTGATTAAAATTGTTCGGGTCATTTATCTAATTTTTTTAATAAAAATAATATGTTGATTCGTAAAATATTTATTTACTTATTTTTCGAACGTCAACAACGATTCCGTTCGAAATTAACATGCGAAAGTTTGAATTAAATAATTTGCAGTCTCCAAATCTAGTGGGAAGCCCATTGGGATTGCTTCAACTTGTGCTGTATTGCATCTATAGGAACAAGGAACATCAACAAGAAGCTGTGAAGGAGATAGAAGGTTGTGTAGAGCCTATGCCCAATTGGGACATCGAAAAGAACAATAATCAACATCAAATTCCACACCAAAATAGCTCCCAAGTTTAGTACACCTATACTATACGAACATTTTGAGCTATGGCAATGAAAACGTTTATGATCTAGTGTTACTGTTAAGGACAAAATTTACTAATTCAACTACTAAACGTGTGTAGTATATTCGACGTGCATGTCAAATAACTCATTTCAAAGGCAGCATTCAACAACGTATCATGTGTCATGGTCATGCTTATCTAAGATGTGTTGCATGTGGCTACATATCCATCTAAGTTCTTTTACTTGCTTTCATGATTATAATTTATGCATGACTCCCCGTTAAAATCATGTCTACAGACATGCCAAAGGCAATTTGCCTTAAAATGAACTATCGAGGACCCATATTATATGCTATCAATGACATTGTTTCTTATTACTTGCTAGCGTATAACATTATTTTCTCAAATTGCTTTTTAAATGTTTTTCAAAACTTTCTCTAACGCCGTTTTCTAAAACCATTTTCTAAGAGTCCATACTAACTATGATTCAAGGTTTAGTTGGTTGACTTATTAAACCACGAGTAGGTGTCACACAATCACTTTGAGAGTCGGGAAAGAGTTTCAAACTACTTTTTTTTTTTTTTTTTTTTTTTTTTTTTTTTTTTTTTTTTTTTTTTTTTTTTTTTTTTTTTTTTTTTTTT
>NW_019272069.1:605345-628127 GCF_002738345.1 Cucurbita maxima
TTTTTTTTTTTTTTTTTTTTTGCACAATCGAACAGTCAACTATACTGACAAACCTACATCATTTGATCAATTGGATCAGTATTTCGGTGTCGTTTGATCACCCTACTCAAACTAACCATAAGTTCAGTGTAACTAATGGATAGACCCACTCCTCACTCTCGCTCTATTGAAGTAGTCTCCTACTTAAAAAACTCTCCATCTGCACCTTGATCCGCGATTAATAACCATTCCAACTTCATGTTCCCAATGAGACTCCTAGAATATTTGTCTAAAAATGGTCGAAAATTTACTACATAAAATCTTGGAGGTCCTATAATTGTGTTTGAGAATTTCCGTAGGATCAAGCCAGATCAGTTGCTTGCTACACTGTTTTGTTGATTTATGTCCAATATTTTTCACTCTCGTATATAAATGAAAAGAAAAACATTAATGAATGAAACTCAAATAGAGTAGCGGAAACACCAACCTTTTGAGTAAAACAATGCATATTACCCTCGACTTTGGTCAACAGATAAAGGCACTCGTTCCCTTCTCCAATTGATGTGGAATTCCCAATCCACCCCCTTTTGGTACCAAGTGTTCTTGCTGGCATACTGCATCGTGTCCACCCCCTTTAGGGCTTAGCCTCCTTGCTGACACATCGCCTAGTGTCTGATTCTAATATCATTTCCGCTACTCTATTGTTTTACCCACCACTAGCATATATTGTCCTTTTTAGGTTCTCCCTTTTGGGCTTCCCTTCAAGATTTTTAAAGCACATCTACTAGGGAGAGGTTTCCACACTCTTATAAAGAATGTTTTGTTCTCCTCCCCCAACTGATGTGGGATCTCACACTCAACATCCTCGTACTCAAATTGAGCTATAGAATTTATATGGTTAGGATGAGACCTATCTTCTATAGAGAAAACATGAATTCTATTGACTACACCTTTGAGGCTCACAACTTCTTTGTTCGACATTTGAGGATTCTATTGACATGACTAAGTTAAGAGCATGACTCTGGTACCATGTTAGGTACCACAACTCTCCGCAATGGTATGATATTGTCCACTTTGAGCATAAGCTCTCATGACTTTACTTTGGACTTCCCCAAAGACCTCATTTCAATGGAGATGTATTCCTTACTTATAAACCCATGATCATTCTCTAAATTAGTCAAGGTGGGACTCCCTCCCAACCATCCGAAATGAACACCCTGAATGAGCACAAATACTCAACAAAGTAGAAAAAGTCTATCTCATTTAATTTTACATTACTGCAATGCATCCCTGATGCTAGTGTTGTGAGCCGAAAGCGGAACAAATGTACTCACAACACCAATGAACGAAATTACACAAAGAGACATCAAGATATTTACGTGGTTCGGAGAGAAGAAGTTTCCCTACATCCACGGGTAGCAACCAATCACTAATAAACAAAGTGTTACAAGTGCATACCTCATTATCACACTACAAAGACTCACATCAATGTCACTCAAGAAATATAATGTGACACATAAAACTTAATTTTTTCAACAGAATGGCATTATATAGCCTTTGGTTGAACCTAAAATATTAGCGAAACTAACCAAACCTAAAAATATCAGTGAAACTTATCCTAGAGAATAGGACTAATCAGTCATAAAGAATAGTACCTTATAACAATTTACAACAATCTCCACCTTGTTATAATATCTCCAAGTTGATAACTGATTTGGTTGCCACCACGTCAACACACTACTCCTTTCTTCCGATGTTGATGAAATCCAAACAATGCCAGAACTTTTCACGAGCGATCACCTTGTCAACATATCAACAGGGTTATCAGCAATTCCAATTTTTAATAAATGAATGTCCCATTCACTAATAATTTCTCGAATAAAGTGAAAACGGACATCAATATGTTTAGTACGCACATGATGGACTTGATTTTTTGACAAACAAATAGCGCTCTGGCTATCACAAAACACATCTATATGTTCCTACAAAATACCCAAGTCATTGATCAAACCATGCATCCAAATAGCTTCTTTAAAAGCTTCCGTTACTGCCATATACTCTACTTCGGTGGTAGACAATGCAACAATAGACTGCAATGTTGAACGCTAACAAACAGATCCACCAGCCATAGTAAATAAATAACCCGTAGTAGATCGTCGCTTATCCAAATCACTAGCATAATCAGAATCCACATAACCATCTACAAGGTTGTCAAGATTAAACATTTCTTGTTTTTGAAACTTAATACCAACATCAATAGTACCAAGAATGTACCTAAGAATCCATTTGACAGCCTGCCAATGCTCTTTACCAGGATTATGCATATAACGACTCACCATGCTTACTGCGTGTGAAAGATCAGGTCGAGTACATACCATAGCATACATCAAAGCACCAACAACATTTGTATAAGGAATATTCTCCATATACCTTTTGTCATCGTCAGAACTTGGACACACAGAAGCACTAAGCAAGTGGAGTACCAATGGGTTTGGTTGAATTATTCAAACTAAATCTTGTCAATACCTTGCGTAGATATTGAGACTGAGTCAACTAGACTGTACCTTTTTTTCGATCTCGCTCTACCTCCATTCCAAGTATTTTCTTTGCATTGCTAAGTCTTTCATTTCAAATGTTTTAGAAAGCTGATTCTTGAGCTTATCAATCTCCATCTGTCTCTTTGAAGCAATTAACATATCATCAACATATATGAGCAAATAGATAAACGATCAATCATCGAGACACCGATAGTACACACAATGGTCAAATTGACTATGAGTATACATATGCTCTACCATGAAATGATCAAACTTTTTATACCATTGGCGAGGAGTTTGTTTCAGCCCATACAAAGATTTCTTCAATCTGCATACCAAATGTTGCTGTCCAACTACTCGAAAACCAACCGATTGCGCCATATATATTTCTTTTTCCAAATCTCCATGCAAAAAAGCAGTTTTTACATCGAGTTGTACAAGCTCAAGATTAAATTGAGCAACCAAAGCCAACAAAATTCGAATGGAAGAATGTTTTACCACAGGTGAGAAAATTTCATTGTAATCAATACTTCTTTATGTGCATAGCCTTTAGCCACAAGTCGAGCCTTATAACGTATACCAGAAGAATCTTCTTTTTTTTTTTGCAAAAACCCATTTACAACCAATTTCCTTCTTACCTTTTGGAAGTTGTTCCAAATCCCAAGTTTGATTTATCTCTAATGATGTTATCTCCTGATTCACAACCTCTTGCTAGTGCAATCTATTCGAGTTCTGGATAGCATCTTTGTAACTGTTGGGAACTCCATCAATCAAGGGAAAAGCATATGCTATCGTATCATCAAATCTTGCAGGTTTTCGAATTTCCCTGCGTGGTCTATTCTTGGCGATGGACTCAGGTTCTTCTACTCTTTCATTTACAAGGCTTTGCTCCTCCTGTTCTAAGACATCAGAGTTATTATCTACCTGATCAATAGATTCTTCAGTGGGAGCAACCATATCAGGAGAGAACACCACCTTCTCCACCTGCTTCAATGCCTTGTCATTATTTTCAATTTTCTGCAAAAACATTCCAGACTCATCGAATGTCACATCTCGACTATTAACAATCTTACCTGTTTCTAGACACCATAACCTATAGCCCTTCACGCCTTTGCTAAAGCCCATAAACTTGGCGTTTTTTGCTCTAGGATCCAGCTTTGAGTCTGTCACATGATAATAAGCAGAACACTCAAACACATGCAATTTATCATAATCACTAACAGGAGTACCTGACCATACCTCAAGCGAAGTTTTTCCACCATTTCCAGAAACAAGTAAACGATTCACCAAGTGAACTGCATAACTGAGAGCCTCAGCCCAAAATGCCTTACTCAATCCTGCTTGAGACAAAATGCATCGAACCTTTGTTAGATAAAACCTGAGTTTTACCATTTTTCTTATTCACACGATTTCAGAAAATCGTCAGTTTGACCATTTGACAAATCACGTCGAATGGATCACTAGAGTCTGTGAAAAACAACAAGTGGTATCAGAGCCAAGTTGAAGATCGGTGTATATCATTGCAGAGGAGCCGACATATCAACAAACAAGTTGAATAGCTTAAGTGGTTAGAGCTTTGACCTAACATCACAAAGGTCTCAGGTTCGAGTAGAAGAAAATGCGAAGTGTAAAAACACACACATCGTGGGGCCCATCTCGGGTAAGCTCACTCTCATTCCTCCACGCCGTCGCCGTGTCACCGCCGCCATGAAGAGGTCGACGCTGTGATGACGGGCGTCAAGTTATCGTTGAGCGAGTGATCAGGGAGACAACGACTGCCGTCCATTCAGTATATATCCAATATTGACAAAGTCCAATTATAACGAATGGATCTTGTTGATGCGCGTCAACCTACAGGCGCAAGGGTTATGGCATGCTGTCGAGCCAGAGGAAGGAGAAACGATTGAGTACCCGTGAGGATCCCGATCTGTGCCCCCAGAGATGCCCATCTCTCTCTAGCGTACCGCGCAATCGGCCTGAGAGGGAATCAAATCTCGTCGGGTCGCGCGGTGTACAGCGCGTGAACGACCTAACGGTAGAAGAGGTGACCGGGAAGACTGCGTAACCGTCGAGCAGCGGAAGAAAAAAATACCATTTCAGCTGTCGACAAGGGGGGTCCGTCTACTCCTCACTGAGGAGGAATGGCTTGCACGTCTAAAGCTCCGTGACAACACCGACGAGAGCAACGGGTCCTCCTCCAGCCGCAAAGACGGTAAGAAGCCATGGATCTCCCACGGGCGCATGCGCGGGAAAGATGGGAATCAAAAGGAGTCGACCAATGGCAGGCCGATCTGCTCGAACTGTGGGAAGAGAGGACACCTAAGCAGGAATTGCTCGAGCAAGCTTAGGAACAAGGAGAAGGCCGAAAAGGATGGTGAAATCCGTTGATGATTTTTCAATGCGGATCACGGGGCTCGCCAACAACATCACCACCCTCGGTGGCAGCATCAACGAGACAGAAATCGTGAAGAAGATGCTGCAGGTTGTCCCTGATCACCTCGAGCAAGTTGCGATTTCAATCGAGACATTGCTTGACGTGAACGACCTAACGGTAGAAGAGGTGACCGGGAAGACTGCGTAACGTCGAGCAGCGGAAGAAAAATACCATTTCAGCTGTCGACAAGGGGGGTCGTCTACTCCTCACTGAGGAGGAATGGCTTGCACGTCTAAAGCTCCGTGACAACACCGACGAGAGCAACGGGTCCTCCTCCAGCCGCAAAGACGGTAAGAAGCCATGGATCTCCCACGGGCGCATGCGCGGGAAAGATGGGAATCAAAAGGAGTCGACCAATGGCAGGCCGATCTGCTCGAACTGTGGGAAGAGAGGACACCTAAGCAGGAATTGCTCGAGCAAGCTTAGGAACAAGGAGAAGGCCGAAAAGGCCCATGTGGCTCAATCCGAGGAGGACGAGCCAACTCTCTTCATGGTAAGTGCATGTGTCCCCATTGTCAATTCCAAATCCACGGAAATGGAGGTAATCAACAACGATGTTGAACTCGAGAAAGAGCTCCAGCTGGGCGTAGCAAAGGTGGCACAAGCTAAGGGAGCCAATTCAACTGGAGGAGGAGCGAGTGTTCGCTCAGATCAGCGAGCGGGACGAGCAACACAAGGACCGGCGATGGATCCTAGACACAGGGGCAACAAACCATATGACCGGGGCTAGATCTGCATTCTCCGAACTCGACTCGGGGATCCGCGGGACGGTGAAATTCGGCGACGGATCCGTCGTAGAGATCGAAGGACGCGGCACCATCCTGTTCGCCAGCAAGGGAGGCGAGCATCGCAAGCTGACTGACGTCTACTTCATCCCGAGGCTTAAGGCTAACCTTGTGAGCCTGGGTCAACTCGATGAGACAGGTTGTTTCATCTCCATCGAGCGCGGACTACTCAAAATTTGCGATAATCAACGACGGCTGCTCACACAGGCAAGGCGCACGACAAACGGTCTTTACATCCTGGAGTTAGAGATAGAGCAACCTGTCAGTCTCTCGGCCAAGACCGAAGAGGTATCTTGGAGGTGGCACGCAAGGTACGGGCATTTAAACTTTCCTGCTCTAGAAAAACTACAGAAGGAGGAGTTAGTGCACGGTTTGCCAGCAATCAAAGGCGTGAACAAGCTGTGCGACGGGTGCCTCATCGGCAAACAGAGGCGCACACTCTTTCCGTCTCGAACATCCTATCGAGCCGATGAGCCGTTGGAGCTTGTACACGGCGATATCTGCGGGCCCATCAAGCCGGCGACCCCAGACGGTAAGAGTTTCTTCCTCCTGTTAGTCGATGACAAAAGCCGCTTCATGTGGCTGACCCTGCTGCAAGCGAAAAGTGAGGCGGCAGAGGCGGTTAAGTGCATTAAAGCGCGTGCGGAGGCCGAATGTGAGAAGAAGATGCGAGTGTTGCGCACAGACCGAGGCGGAGAATTCACCTCGACAAGTTTCGGTAAGTACTGTGACGAAATCGGCATACAACGGCACCTAACGGCGCCCTACTCCCCCCAACAGAACGGAGTGGTGGAGCGCCGGAATCAGACCATCGTCGGGACAGCAAGGTCATTGTTGGTGACGACCGGGATGCCCGAGAGATTCTGGGGAGAGGCAGTAATGACGGCCGTATATCTCCTCAATCGGTCACCAACCCGAAGCCTTGACGGGAAGACACCATATGAGGCCTGGTACAACAAAAAACCAGCGGTACATCATTTTCGCGTGTTTGGCTGCGTCACTTACATGAAGGTAACACGTCCCCACCTCGCCAAGCTCGATCCTAGGGGGCTGAAGGTCGTTTTTATCGGCTATGAACCCGGGAGCAAGGCGTACAGACTATATGATCCTGTAGGGGGGCGAGCTCACGTGTCTCGCGACGTCGTCTTCGACGAAAGCACCTTCTGGCAGTGGAATGACGTGATCGAGGCAGACCCTAATCCAAATCAATTTACGGTGAAGTACCTCGTCACCGAGCCGGAAGAAGGAGGAGCCCAGCATCAGCAGCCGTCACCGCCGCCAGCAGGTGCAACCCCTGAACCAGTGGAATTCGCAACACCACGGACTGCGGATTCGACGCTGGATGCCGATCACGATACTGATCTGGAGGCCAGGTACCGGAGGATGGACGACCTAGTAAGAGGAGGTGAACCACCTGGACTGACCTACATGCCATCAGTGCAGATGAACCGAACACCTTCGCCGAAGCAGAAAAGAACCCGTGCTGGCTGAAGGCAATGCAGGAGAAGATGACATCCATCACCGAAAATCAGACGTGGAGTCTGGAGGATATGCCGCCGGGACACCAAGCCATAGGGCTCAAATGGGTCTTCAAACTGAAGCACAACGAAAAAGGAGAAGTTGTGAAGCACAAGGCCCGTCTGGTGGCGAATGGCTACGTCCAGAAGCAAGGAGTGGACTTCGAAGAGGTATTTGCGCCAGTGGCGAGGTTAAAATCCGTTCGTTTCTTACTTGCAATTGCAGCACATTACTCTTGGGAGGTTCACCATATGGACGTAAAGTCTGCTTTCCTTAACGGAGAGCTGAAGGAGACTGTTTATGTCCGACAACCACCTGGCTTCCTGGATAACAACAACCCCAATAAAGTATTGCGCCTGCACAAGGCACTCTACGGGCTTCGACAAGCTCCACGAGCCTGGAACGCGAAGCTCGACAGTACCTTACTGTCACTGAAATTCAAACGTTGACGACCTCATAATCACTGGAGGTGACATAGAAGTCCTCGGAAGGTTCAAGAAGGAGATGTCGAAAAACTTCGAGATGAGCGATCTCGGCGTGCTCAGCTACTATCTCGGCATCGAAGTGCAACAGAATTCTACCGGCATCTCCATCTGCCAAAGTGCATACGCAAAGAAGCTGCTGGACACAACTGGACTTGTGGACAGTAATCCTACAAGGACGCCAATGGATGCCCGACTCCAACTAAGGAAGGTTGGCACTACGACGACAGTCGACTCCACCAATTACCGCAACATTGTCGGGAGTCTGCGCTATCTAGTAAACTCTCGTCCTGATCTTGCTTATTCTGTTGGATATGTGAGCCGGTTTATGAAAGCACCTAGGGAGGAGCATTTAGTGGCTGTCAAGCGCATCCTGCGCTATGTAGCCGGAACCAGAGGCTGGGGTGTAAGATACTGCGCAGGGAGCGGAAAGAAGAAACTCAAGCTAGTTGGCTACAGTGATAGTGACATGGTCGGTGACGTTGATGATCGTAAGAGCACTAGCGGAATGATCTACTTTCTCTCAGGCGGCGCAATCTGCTGGCAATCAACAAAACAGAAGGTAGTTGCTTTGTCTTCCTGTGAAGCAGAATACATCGCCGCTTCGATGGCAGCAACGCAAGGGATCTGGCTTGCGCGACTAATGGAAGAACTCATCGGGAGAGAAAGTGATCCACCAATGCTATACGTAGACAACAAAGCTACGATCTCCCTGATCAAAAATCCAGTTTTGCATGAACGAAGCAAGCACATAGAAATCAGATTCCACTACATTCGAGAATGTGCAGATCGAGGGCTCCTCAAAATTGATTACATCCGAACAGAGGAACAACTTGGAGACATCTTCACCAAGTCCCTGGCGCGGGTGAAATTTGAAGAACTACGCTCAAAGATCGGAGTTCAAATAGTAAGGTAGATATACTACAGGTTTTAGGAGGAGATTGTTAGATAAAACCTGAGTTTTACAGTTTTTCTTATTCACACGATTTCAGAAAATCGTCAGTTTGACCATTTGACAAATCACGTCGAATGGATCACCACAGTTTTAGACTGAAATTTTGTAGGGAGTGGCACAGATTGATTTAGTTGGCCACTCTCCAGCCATTTTTAGAATCCTTTTTTAGGAGATTTGTTGAGAAAATAAAACAATCCGAACGCAGTCAAAATTCAGTTAATTTTCTCTCTTTTTTTGTTACGCATTTTCTTCCAACACCCAATTTCCTCTCACCGAAATTCTGTGAAAAACAACAACCTTCTCTATTAATGTCTGGTTCATTCTCTCAGCAACTCCATTTTGTTGTGGCTTACCAGGAACAGTGAAGTGTCGAATGATCCCTTCATCTCAGCATACTTTAAGGAATGGATCATAAGTATATTCTCCATCGTTGTCTGATCTTAGCTTTTTGATTTTCCTGTCCGTTTGATTCTCTACCATTTTCTTCCTCTCTAGGAAGATTTGGAGAACCTCATTTTTGTGCCTCATGGGATACATCCAAACTCTCCTCGAGTAGTCATCAATAAAGGTGACAAACCACCTCCTTTCTCCCAATGAGACATTCTTCGTGGAACCCCATACATCAGTGTGAGCATAATCCAAAATGCCCTTTGTTTGATGTATGGCTGTACCAAACTTCACATCTTTTTTGTTTACCAATATACAAGGTTCACAAAAATCAATTTTACCAGTTGTGGCACCCTTAAGGACTTCTTGGTTCACCAATGTTTGGAGCGCCTTCTCACCAGCATGCCCGAGTCACATGTGTCATTAATTTCGATATGTCTTGTTCTTTCGAACTTGCCACAGGAGCATGCCCAATTATTATGGTTTCGTTGAGGTAGTATATGCTACCTCTTCTAGTTCCTTTAATTGCCATCAAGCTCCACGAGCTACTTTCAAAATTCCTCCTTCCAAAATGATACGATAACCACTCGCATCCAAAACGCCAAGGGAAATCAAATTTTTCTTCAAGTCCGGGACATACCTCACATCATTGAATTTTCGTATAGCCCCATCAAACATCTTGATTTGTACTCAGCCGATTCCCATCATCTTGCAAGTACTATCATTGCCCATATAGACAACTCCACCATTGAACTCTTTGAAGTCCAAAAACATCTCTCTGTTGGGACACATGATAGGAGCACCCAGAATCAAGAATCCATTCATTGGTTTGGCTGACTGATAAGGAGATCATCAAGGCATTATCTGTATCAGTGTCGTCATCTCTAACCACATTGGACTTCGACCCCTTCTTTTTTAAGATCGGGCAATCTTTCTTCCAATGGCCTTTCTGTCGACAATATGCACACTCATTTTTATCAAATTTTCTCCAATTATGAGATCTACCTTTCGACTTTGATTGAGACTTTCCACGTTCGCTCTTTTTCCAAGTAGGAGTCCTTCCATGAGCAGTGAGAACATTTGTGCTAGAGTCTTGATATGCCTCCTTTTCCTTCTTTTTCACCTAATTATTCATTTAAGGCATTTGCAACATCTTCAAAAATAAGATCAGTGAGTTCATGTAGTAGGGTGGTTACTAAAAACTCGTAGGATTCCGACAAAGAATTCAAAAGCAACAATGCCTTATCTTTGTCATTAATTGTAACATCTAGATTGAGCAAATCAGTGACGATTATGTTAAAATCATCCAAATGCTCAGCCATTGAGATACCTTTCTTGTAGTCAAAACGGAAGAGTTTCTTCTTCAAATAGAGTTTATTTTCCATACACTTCTTCATATATTTTGCCTCAAGCTTGTTCCATAGTTCTTTCACCATGGTAACCTTCATAAATGGATATTTTTTATCCTTTTCATAAATGGATATTTTTGATCCTTTTCAGAACAGGATTGAATAATTCCACAAGCTTGTCGATTTAATTTCGTCCATTCGACATCTGTCATGTCTTCAGGCATCTCCTCTTTGAGAGAAACATCAAGGTCTTGCATGACCAGCAAATCGCTAACTTCGCCTCGCCAAACACCAAAATTATAGGTTCCATCAAATTTTTCTACTTCGAGATTGGAACTCAAAAGTCTCGATCCACGCCGTGATTTAATTCTAGATGATTCTGCCTTTTGCAATAATTAATCTGGATGTAACTAAAAAACACAATTCTTGAAAATTGATTTTCAAGAAAATAAGCACGATTGTGAGCACGTCTAGTGGTCGATGAGGCAAAAACTTTCACAATACCCCAAATACCACAATCAGGCTGTAATACCACTTGTTGTGAGTCGAAAGCGGAACAAATTGTGACACACAAAACTTGATTTTTCAGCAGCAGAAAGAATGACATTATATAGCCTTTGGTTGAACCTAAAAATATCAACGAAACTAACGAAACCTAAAAATATAAGCTAAACTTATCCCAAAGAACAGGACTAATCAGTCCTAAAGAATAGGACCTGATGACAATTTACAACAGCCAGATTGAGAGCTTCACTGTACTGTCCTAATTTGGAGTATCCAGAAATCATGATATTCCATGAGACAACACTTCTTGCTAGCATTTCATTGAACAAAGTTATTGTCTTCCACTTTCTTCCTTCTTCGAATGCTTCTCCAATATTGGTTGTGATTCAATTTACAACAGCCAGATTGAGAGCTTCATTGTATTGTCCTAATTTGGAGTATCCAGAAATCATGATATTCCATGAGACAACACTTCTTGCTAGCATTTCATTGAACATTGTCTTCCACTTTCTCGGATGCTTCTCCAATATTGGTTGTGATTCAATTTACAACAGCCAGATTGAGAGCTTCATTGTATTGTCCTAATTTGGAGTATCTAGAAATCATGATATTCCATGAGACAACACTTCTTGCTAGCATTTCATTGAACATTGTCTTCCACTTTCTCGGATGCTTCTCCAATATTGGTTGTGATTCAATTTACAACAGCCAGATTGAGAGCTTTATTGTATTGTCCTAATTTGGAGTATCCATAAATCATGATATTCCATGAGACAACACTTCTTGCTAGCATTTCATTGAACATTGTCTTCCACTTTCTTCCTTCTTCTAAGGCTTCTCCAATATTGTTTGTGATAAGAATCAACACTTCTTGCTGGTATCCAGAAATCATGATATTCCATGAGACAACACTTCTTCGCCAATATTGTTTGTGATAAGAATCAACACTTATTGCTGGTATCTAGAAATCATGATATTACATGAGACAACACTTCTTGATGGAATTTCATTGAACATTGTCTTCCACTTTCTTCTTTCTTCTAAGGCTTCTCCAATATTCTTTGTGATAAGAATCAACACTTCTTGCTGACATTTATTCAAAAAATGTCATGAAGATTCAAAAAATATGTCAACAACAGAATTCAAACCTACATGCGGAGAGCTCAATTGATTTCAAACTTATCGCATTTGCCACTCAAGCACATCAACATTTGTTAAAAGAGAACTATTTTTAATTTTATAAATTATGTAAAAGTCAAATGATCAATTTGACTTATTCTTTTGTAGAGATTAAAGGGGATCGGGAATATATCCCGTCCACAAACGTCTCGAATAAATTCCGTCCACAAATGTCTTTTGTCGGGAGACTATAAATACTCACAATATGTTATGTAAAATTCAGATTCGTGGATGAATGTAATTCAGATCCGTGGATGAATGTAATTCAGATCTCAAATTAAGACGTTTCCCTTAGAAATCCGAGCATCATATTTGCCATTTCTAAGTTTTAAACAATTCTTGTGATAAAATTGCACCCGAGCCATTCAATCAAGTCTTGATCAAGTTCGATTGTGGATTGACTCAATTTAGAACAAAGTTTCCAAATCTTGCTTTTAGATCTTCAATCATAAGAGGTAATCTAATTCTAGCCTTATCTCTTGGTTGATTCTCTTGGTTGATCCAAATTTTGAATAAGAAGGTGTTGATTACTTTGATTCAAGGGTTCTTGCTTCAACAAAAGCTTGGATCGTTGAGCTGAAGATTAGGGTTGTCTTATCAATTTGGTATCAGAGCATACGTTGCATCTTTATGGCTGACTCTAGAATTGATTTTATCTTTAATTTCTGCTATTGTTTATCGTTTCTTTAAAGGTGTCATTTATTTTCTTACTGCTATTTCCATCGTTCTTCATTATCCTTCTATTTTGTTCTTAGCATCCTCTTAAAGATCATATTTAAATCTTGAAAAAAAAAATTCCTTATCATATTACTCTTAATAAATCCTTATTATTAGATCATTTGCATGTTTATTTGAAGATCAAATAAATTTCAATTCTAATTTTTCCTTAAAGCATATAAATCTGAAATTGTTGTGTTCGATCTTCACGA
Source organism: Cucurbita maxima (assembly GCF_002738345.1). Lineage (NCBI taxonomy): Eukaryota > Viridiplantae > Streptophyta > Magnoliopsida > Cucurbitales > Cucurbitaceae > Cucurbita > Cucurbita maxima. Next base: position 618,384 of record NW_019272069.1, read on the forward strand.
CCATTATCTTTGGAATTTTTTTTTTCAGTGTGCAATTTTATCCAATAATTTATTTGTTTGTTCACTTCTTGTTTTATTTTGTTGTTACTCCATAATTAACTTATCTTGATTGCCTTGAATAGCTTGCTACCATCAGAATTTCTTTACCCATATATTAATACCTTGATCATAATTTAGTCACTTTCCCAAACAGCCTACCTTTGTGTGTATAAGCACGAGTGTCCCTGAGTGTAAAATCAGTGAGTTGAGTGTCTGAGGTTCTAAATATATTTCACTACTGTTTGTACAATCATGAACCAAGACGAGGAAAATGGAGGGGAGATCAATGATCTAGTTGAAGAAGTCTAGAAGAATGAGGAGAAACTGGAAGATGAGATTCATTTGACACTTATAACAAGAAGACTTGTGAAAACTCAAGTTACAGAGAATGTTGATGATCAAAGAGACAACTTGTTCCACACGCGGTGTTTCATCAAGGAGACTGCTTGTAGTCTTGTCATTTATAGTGGAAGTTGCACCAATGTTGTAAGTACTATGTTGATCAAAAGGTTACACATTTCAACCCAAGATCATCCTAAACCTTACAAGCACCAATGGCTCAATGATAGTGGAACAATGAAGGTAGTTTCCCAAGCTTTAATATCTTTTACTTTGGAGGAGCTCATGGAAAAGGGCTATGTTGCATATGCATGGATAATAGAGTCATCAACAAAATCACGCTAAAGTATCGACATCCTATTCCTAGGTTAGACGATATGCTTGATTTATTGCATGATTCGTGTCTATTTATAAAAATTATTTTGAAATCTAGATATCATAAAATTAGAATGCACGTAGGAGATGAATGAAAAACAACTTTCAATATTAAGTTTGGATTGTATGAATAGCTTGTTATGCCTTTTAGGTTAACTAATGCTCCTAGTACACCTATGCGCTTAAGATATCATTCTTTGAGAAAATGTCTGAGAAAACATGTTATTTATATTGATGATATTATAGTTTATTTAAAGATTTTGCTTGAGCATGTGAATCATGTTAAATTAGTTTTGATTACAAGAGAAATTTAATTTTAATAAGGATAGTTTTTGCAGGGAAAAAGTTCACTCTATTGGTTTCATAATTGGTAAAAGTAGAAGAGTCGCATTAGATAGACACAAAGTTAAATTCATTATGAATTTGCCAACACCAAAAAGTGCACGTAAAATTCGGAGTTTTCATGAGTTAACTAACCTCTATAAGAGATTTATAAATGATTTTAGAACCATAACTGAACTATTGAATGACTTAGTGAAAAAGAAAGTTGTTTTTAAATGGGGAGAAAGGCAAGAAAATGCATCCAATTTTCTTTAGGAAGAAAGTAAGCAAACCATTATTTGTTTTGGCTAGCTTTGATAAAACTATTGAAATTGGATGTGATGTATGTGGTTTGGTCACAAGTGTTGTTTTAATTCAAGATGGAAAACCATTAGTGTATTTTAGTGAAAAACTAAATGGGGCAATATTGAAATACCCTACCTATGATAAAGAATTATTTGCTTTAGTTCATATTTTGCATGTGTGGCAACACTACTTATGGCCTAGAGAATTTGTGATCCATTTTGATCATATGTGAAGGGTCAAAGTAAACTGAATTGTAGACATCCAAAGTGGGTGAAATTTATTGAAACATTTTTGTATGTCATCAAATATAAGCAAGGTAATATGGTAGCTGATGTGTTATCTAAAAGGTACGATCTCTTTACTTCTCTTAGTGTAAAAATTCTTGGACTTGAGCATATTACCAAATTTATAGAGATGACCAAGATTTCAGAACTATTTATATAGAGGAGGAGCACATGGTGGTGCCTTAATGGGACATCTCAGGATTAATAAAGTTTATAAGATGTTGCATAAACACTTCTTTTGGCCAAAGATGAAGCACGATATCCAAAAGTTTTGTAACAAATGTTTTAAACGCAAAGAAACTAAATCCAGATCACAACCAAACAAATTTTATACTACTTTGAATGTACCTAACAAACCTTGGACTAATATATCTATACAATTTGTTCTTGGTTTACTTCACACTAAAAATGGTAAAGATTGTATTTTTGTTGTAGCAAATATATTTATTAAAATGAGTCAAAATGGATGATGCAAAGCATGTTGCTGACTTATTCTTTAAGAAAATAGTTTATGGATTTAATATACTCCATTTGCTTCTAATTTCCTTCTAATATTTTTGTGAGTGAAGCATGTAGATTTGATCAAAACATATATTTTTTTTCTGATTGGAGGACGAATCCTTTTGAAGAGGGGGAAGATGATAAGAACCACGACGTTCCAAATAATTTTCTTTTAATATTTTTGTGAGTGAAGCATGTAGATTTGATCAAAACATTTCAAAAGGAGGTGAAGGAAACAAGACGAGGACAAATCCTTTTGAAGAGGGGGAAGATGATAAGAATTTCCTTCTAATATTTTTGTGGGTGAAGAATGTAGATTTGATCAAAACATTTCAAAAGAAGGTTCTTCTAATTTCAAGATGATAAGAATCATCGCATTCCAAATGAACCTATTGATCAAAACAAGGGGGAAGATGATAAGAATTTCCTTCTAATATTTTTGTGAGTGAAGCATGTTGTGAGTGAAGCATGTAGATTTGATCAAAATATTTCAAAAGGCCAAGAAGATTCAAAAAATATGTCAACAACCAAATTCGAATCTAGACACAAAGAGCTCAATTGATTTCAAACTTGTGGCATTAGCCACTCAAACACATCAACGGTTAGAAAGAACTATTTTTAATTTCATAATTATGTAAAAGTCAAATGGTCCATTTGACTTATTCTTCTGTAGAGGTTAAAGGGGATCGGGAATAAATCTCGTCCACAAACGTCTTGAATAAATCCCATCCACAAACGTCTTTTGTCGGGAGATTGTAAATATCCATAATATGTTATGTAAAATTCAGATTCGTGGATGAATGTAATTCAGATCTCAAATTGAGACGTTTCCCTTAGAAATCCGAGCATCATATTTGCCGTTTTTAAGTTTCAAGCAATTCTTGTGGTAGAATTGCACCCGAGCCATTCAATCAAGCTTTGATCAAGTTCGATTGTGGAGTGACTCAATTTAGAAGAAGGTTTCCAAATCTTGCTTCTAGATCTTCGATCATAAGAGGTAATTTAATTCTAGCCTTATCTCTTGGTTGATCCAAATTTCGTATATCTCTTTGTGTGTTAATTGTTGAGGATTATTGGGATGAGTCTCACATGTAAAACTACTACTTTGCAGGAAATGGTAGTGTACGCGAATCGCAGATTGGTTGTTGCCACATGCTTTGTTCTAGCATAAAACACCATAAAACACCAAATTTTTTGTTAGGCGAATCGCTGGAGGTAGTGTACGCGAATCGCATATTGGTTGTTGCCACATACTTTGTTCTAGCATAAAACACCAGAAAACACCAAATTTTCTGTTAGGTGAATCGCTGGATACTCAATTTTCTGGTGTCAATCTTTTGTTTTAGCATAAAACACCAGAAAACACCGAATTTTCTGTTAGGTGAATCGTTGGATACTCAATTTTCTAGTGTCAATCTTCCATCAAAAGTTTTAACCATGTATTTTTCCTGAGCGCTCCAGCTGCTGCTCTGTACTCTGCTTCTCTAGTTGACAATGATACTGTTGGTTGTTCTTTGTTGCACCAAAAAATTGTTTTCAAACCGAGCTTGAACACATACCCAGTGATTGATCTTCGAGTATTGTGATCTCCTTTGACATATCTCAAGATCCGTCGAGCCGCATCCAAATGAGGCTTCTTCAGACTTTGCATATATTGACTAATAACTCCAACTTCATTTTCGAATTTCTTCGGTTGGTCCATGTAGAACTCTCTGTTTAACTCACCGTTCAGGAAAGCATTCTTCATATCTACTTGCCATAATTTCCACTCTTTATTTACCACAAGTACTGGAGGAACCTGTATGATAGTTATCTTCGCGCACTGGACAAAACGTTTCATCATAGTTTAGTCCATATTCTCGAGAGAACCCTCGAGCTACATATTGAGTCTTGTATCTTTCGATTGATCCATCCGGAAACACATTATTCCGTAAGCCCACTTGCAAGAGATGAGTTTGGTATCTCTTGGTATTGACACTAATTCCCAAGTTTGATTTTGTTCCAGGGCTATAATTTCTTCCTCCGTTGCTTTCTGCCAAGCTGAGTTTTGTGATGCTTCTTCATATGTCTCCGACTCATTAATTTCGTCTTCCACTGTAACTATATCGACTTACTTTGGATTTGGCTTCTGGATTCTTTCTGACCGTCTAATTCGTTGAGGTGTCATTTCTTTTTCACTAGATTTGCTTGGTTGAGTAACATCTTGCTCACCAGCACTAGTGTCACTTGAATCTTCAGGCACATTAGCACTCAAGTAAATGTGTGTAGTTTTCTCCCCCATCTTCTGTGGAATTTCTTCAATTTGCTCTCCCATCTTCTGTAGAAGAATTTCTTCAATTTTCTCTCCCGTCAGAAGAATTTCTTCAATTTGCTCAAGACCTTGTAATACTTTCTTCTCTGAGGGCCATCCCACTTCCATCACCACTCTGATTGTCAATCAGTGGTTTGAGCATCCTGAATCAATGATCGAATCATTCTCATAATTGATATGGTCTCTCATCATTCGCCATGAGTACTTGCTCATCTTCTTCCATGGCATACAGTACCACTGCATCCCATTCCTCCTCCATCTCCATGTTGGAGGATGCCACATTGCTTTCGACCGATTTTTTCTTGGACCAACAATCTCTGGACATGTGGCCCTTCTTCCCGCAATTGTAGCAAATGCCCTCAAATCTTTTCCTTTGAGAACTTTGGTTGTCATTCTTTTGAGTTCTCCTAGGTTGTGCAGTTCCTTGGTGACTTCTTCTTTTGTCACCATTGTATCCATGTTTGGTAGACAACCTATTATCCATGTCACGTTGTGAAATTGACAACAACTCATTCTCCAGAAGTTGTAGCCTCGTATCATTCTTCTTTGAGAACAACATCACAAACATGTCCTATACTTCTTTCAATGCCTTGTCATCCCAAATATGCTCTAACATCTCTTCTCCGATTGTGGTCTTCAAGGCAAACATTGCTTTGCCTACTTTGATTCTCCATTTGCGCAAGGCGCCATTAGAATCAACCTCTGACGGCGTAGTTTCGCCAACAATCTCCCAAAGATCATGTCCTTGTAAATAGGACATCATGCATATTACCCACGTGTTGTAGTTGTTGTTGTTGAGTTTCTTGATTCCTCCAATGATTTGGAAATCACCCATCGTGTTGGCTATACCTCAGTAATACCAAACAAGCTTTTTCGACACAAGACTTGTAGAGTCACAGACTACTCACGACACAATTGAAACTCACATACTAATAATTTCAAGAAATCGTTTCTGATGTGGAAGATCAGACAGAGCAGCAACCACAGAGCATACTAAGAATTTCAAGAGATCAGATAACCTACACTAACCTCGCTCTGATATCAGATTGTTGAACACAATTCTCTGTGGGAAACACTCGCACACTTTATTAAGACCAATCGAGATTTACAAAATACTCGGTAGAAACTAAGTATTGCTTAGGATTTCTTAGGACGATGAACTAATTAGGGTGGAGGGTATTTATACTCGATGGTAGTCAATCTATTTTTAAAATTTCTCAATGTTTTTTCTAAAATATCTAAATCATTCTCCTAAATTTATTCCTAAAATCATAAATCATTTTTTAACCTAGAGTCACTTATATAATGGTTGAGCTTAACCTTATTGGACTAGTGATGATATTTTAACATAGCTTGCATGGAGGTCAACGCTTTCGACAACATTCACCTTAAAAAACGACGTCCCCAATGCCCAAGCGTACAAAAGGCTCTTTGTGGACTCGACTCAAAAAAGCTTTAAAACATTCCGTCCAACACTACTAACATCAAAATAATAGTTCAGCTGTGTATAAACCCTATAAATTTACTAAAGACCTACTTAATTATTAAGGCCTACGTGGCCTCTTGAATAAATTAAGTATCAGTTAATTTATCAAATTAATTGTATTTTTCTTTTTTAATTGAGGGGTTTAAAGTTTATAGTTAAATTTAGTGAAAGTAAAAATTACAGTATAATAATAATAATTATTATTATTATTATTTTTGAAGCTCTCTGGCATATCCAAAATCCAAATGCCATATAAAAATAAAAGAAAATATTTATTTCAATCGTTTTAGATCACATGCTGCAGAATCCCATCGAATACTCCCCCCTTCCCAGGTCTCTGTGAAACCCTAACTTCCGTAGCCTCATCAATTCCTTGCTTTCCCGAGGGTTTATCTTTCATAATCTCAGGTATTCCATTTCGCAATCTCCATTTCATTGTGTGAATCGCCTTTTCTGTTCCTCGTTTTTTAGGTATTTCAACTTGGAATGCCGTCTGTTTCCCTCTCGATTCTCGCTTTGGGGTTTTCGACCTGCGTGCCTGTTTCCTCGAAGATTGTTTTTGTGTCTGTTTTTTATTTTTCGTTATTGATTGTATTCGATTGTTTATTGTGGGGTTACGTGTTTAAGAAATTTGGTTGTAATTATGTGGACGATGAATGTCATTGCGATTTTGCTTGAATCGTTGGATTGATTTCTCTGGTGATAATGGGTTGTGAACTGCTCTAATTGTTTGTACGGGATTATCTTAATGGTGATATTGGTTTTACTGCTGTTGTTTGGTGGGTTGATTTGTGCTTTGGCATGACGTTGATTGGACCTGCTTTGGTGAAATTCTTTGGTCCATTTGTTAATATTTTTAACTTTACGTGCTTACCCCAAAGGTTAGGAGATGAAAAGAAATAGAAGAAGAAAAACCCAGAGAAATGAAATGCAAACTCTAGCCAAACAACTTCCAACAAGAAATCTCTTTACGAAAATCTATTCCATCATTGTAATGCATACGTTTTTGTTCTCGAATAGAAGATGCTAAAATGTGCAATTTTGTGCTATGGCTGAAGGCAGTTAACTTAAGAGATGAAGAAGCTTATTCATTAACAAGCGTGGTTGTATTTTATGCACCCCAGATTATTTTCTCCCACGTCAATTAATGACAATGAAATATTGTTCACATCAATGCAGAATTAAGGATTTAGTGGTACAATTTTTGATGGTGGCAGGGAATTATAAGTTAATGAATGTGGAGTGCTGTGTTTAACTTTATGTACTAAATTTGAAGGTTTAATGGTATTAAGGCTGCCCATAATTTTGCAGCATTCTCCTGTAACTTAGCAAAATGGCATCAGTTTCTAGTCAGCCGCAGTTTCGTTATACCCAACCACCGTCAAAGGTTCTCCACTTGAGGAATTTACCTTGGGAATGCACTGAGGAGGAACTGATTGAACTGGGAAAGCCATTTGGAAAAGTTGTGAACACAAAGTGTAATGTTGGAGCAAACAGAAATCAAGCTTTTATTGAGTTTGTAAGTGCAGGATTTTTGTGTACATTGTTTTCCATCTACAATGGACCTCGCTGGCTAGTCATTATTGATAAATATTTGACTAAGTTTAATGTTACAGGCAGACATAAATCAAGCGATTGCAATGATATCATATTATGCATCATCCTCGGAGCCTGCTCAAGTTAGAGGAAAAACTGTTTATCTGCAGTATTCCAACCGGCAAGAAATTGTGAACAACAAAACTACTGCTGATGTTCCTGGAAATGTGCTTTTAGTAACAATTGAAGGCACTGATGCACGCCTTGTCAGCATTGATGTTTTGCACTTGGTAAGCAGATTGTAATACGTTCTTGTTGCAGTTAAAGGTGAACCTCTGTGGCACTAAGGTTAAATTATGGTGATTAGGTTATAGTTTGTCCTGTTTCAAAAGCTTTTGTTTGACACGAGTGTAAATGAATCAGCAGGCCCTTGTCAAGGCAATATCTTTGATGGCAGCTTAGTGCATCGGGAGAAAGAGCACATGTGTGTTTGTCTCCTTTCTCCTTTCCTTAACACTACCTCTCTCTTCCCTTCTCTTCCTCCTCAACTTCCTCCTACCTTTCACAGTTTAGGATATTATCTTTTCTGCTCTCTTGTGCATCCTTCTCCCTATCTCTCTGCATGTGTGTCAGTGATAATGCGGTCTACATCCAGTCATTAGATTCAGAGTGTAGAATTTTTTATTTTTATTTTTATTATGGATGAATTTTAAATTTCTAAAGGCCTTTCAACTATTAATTTACAGCTTATTTCATTGATGATTATTTTGAGGATTGATTATACCCATAGATGGTTATTAATTTCAAACAAATAGTTACTCTTTGCACGAGTGAGAGAGTCGGGTGTTATTGACTTATTTTGGATTTGTGTTTTTGCTTCATCATACCTTCTCTTTGAGAGGAGTTGAAATGTACTTCTTAACGATTGATTGCCATATACTTATTGTGTTTTAATCTTTCCTATTATTTGATATATATTTTCTTTGTTGTTCTTGAAAAAAGTCTGAAAGCTTGTATCTTTGTTGTCTAATATCCGCCATAGGTTCTCCATTTACTCTTTTTTCTGGCTGTAGTGTTGCAATTGCAACAATAAACTTTTGTGGCTTAACTTACAGTTTTTTGTTACAGAATTTGCACTTACATGTTCATGTTAGTTAGTTTCCATTTAGACATCCTGCTTCATCTATATTTGGAGATTTAAATTTTTTTCCTTTGGTTATGATTGTAATAATTCACATGTCAGTAGTCATCTAATAGGTGTTGTGATATCCTGAAAATGTGATGAATGGTGTGATATCATTTTGTTGAATTGCATCCTAAAGGTTATCCAATAATATGCTAGGTCTTTTCAGCCTTTGGGTTTGTGCATAAAATTACAACCTTTGAGAAAACAGCTGGATTTCAGGTCCGTGAATATTTATAATTTTAGTAGTAGTTTCACTATTATTACTTCTGAGCTTTGAGGAAATCTTATTCAGCTAATGATGTGAATTTTTTAGGCATTGGTGCAATTTTCAGATGCAGAGACTGCCTCGTCTGCTAAAAATGCCTTAGATGGGAGAAGCATCCCTAGGTGACAATTGTATTGAATGTTACACATGGTTTTTTGCCTCTCTTTTATGGAGTATATAGCAGTAGAAGAGGTGCACATGCACTATCTTGGTGTCTGTCTATGAATATTTTTGTTCTCAGTAATCGTAAAATATTGACTTGAAAATTTTCATTCCATTGCTTGTAGTATTCAACCTTTTTTTGAAAAGAACTGAGTTTTAGATGCTTGCATGTCATTAATGCTATTGTTACATGAATCATCAATTATTTCTTGTTTGCAGGTATCTGCTTCCTGATCATGTTGGACCATGTTCCCTTAGAATTACTTACTCTGCCCACACTGATTTGACTGTGAAATTTCAGAGCCATCGAAGCAGGTTTTCTCAACTTTCTGCATCTAATCTTCTATGAATGTGTTTATTTTGACTATTGTTTAATATTTCACTTAATCTAATATAATTTTCCCTGCTACTCTTTGCTCTTTCTGTAACTTTAGTGTCTGTTTCTTTCTCTCTCTACTTTCTGATAGTATGTTGATTCAGGGACTACACTAATCCTTATCTTCCTGTTGCTCCATCGGCCATAGATGGAAGTGGTCAGGTATGGAATGCATTAGGTGACATGTTGTTAAGTTGTGCCTATAAATTTTCTTCTTTCCATGCACTACGTGCATGCCCCGCCACCCCCTCCCCCCC
>NW_019272069.1:628606-641612 GCF_002738345.1 Cucurbita maxima
AGAAAAAAAAAAAAAAGGAAGATAAAGCTTCAAATGGTTTACTATGCACGAAATTGCTGGCTTACCAGTACAAATCTTGGTCTTTCTTCTTTTCTTATATTATTTTTCTATATCTGTTCCTCCTTTGAATGAATTTGTCGTCAGTCACCTTTGCAGTTCACCGTGGGTTTGGATGGAAAGAAGATTGAACCAGAGAGTAATGTTCTTCTTGCCTCCATTGAGAACATGCAGTATGCAGTGACGTTGGAGGTTTTGCACATGGTATTGCATGATATGGAAATTTTATAAAGATTGTCTGTGGACTTCAGAAGCATGTGTGTGTGTGTGTGTGTGTGTGTGAGTTGAATGACTGCTAATTCATATCTTGTAATTATTTGCAAATTATTTTTATCATGCCAACCATTTATTTTTTTGTTGGTAGGTTTTTTCTTCATTTGGACCTGTCCAAAAGATTGCCATGTTTGATAAGAATGGAGGAGTCCAGGCCTTGATTCAGTATCCAGGTAGTTCATAACTAAACTCGTGCTGACACTAGTCTCACCTGTTGGGTGCAAATGTAAATTGGCTACCGCATGTTTGCAGAAATGGTTTTCTACCGTTTATTGAACATGATTGCAACTGTATCCTTTATAAGTTCAAAAGGTGTTTTTTGGTTTCAAATCTTTGAACGAGTTAAATTATCCTTAAAGAAGCTTAGATAGGGATAATTTAAACGTTTAAATAAAATATGAGTTAATTAAAGAAGATGAAGTCAACAACATATTAATAGGGTTCAAATTTTCGGTCTTCATCCATATTATTTCAATATAATTATGTAGCATAGTAATCAGTAAATGCTACATGTGGACAGATGTTCAGACTGCGGTAGTTGCAAAGGAAGCCCTGGAGGGACACTGTATTTATGATGGAGGATTCTGCAAGCTTCACATCTCATATTCGCGCCATACTGATTTGAGTATCAAGGTAATAAAAACTCCACTTTTGTGGTTAGCTGTCCAATAGCAACAACAATCCACAATTGATTATTTGTGTCCTTTTTACCGATTGTAATGATCTTTTTATTTATCAATTACTTTTTTTTAAAATACTATTCTTCTGCTCCGGAGTTAATGAATGTGGACATTGAATCTTCCATCTATCTCTTCTGATGCAATCTGATTATTTTCTATGGATTGAAGTGTTTTTGAGCCTTTAAAAAGGTTTTCTAATCGTCTTAAGTCATAGATCTTGTTATTACTATTCATATTTATATTGTGATTAATAGACAATATTTCTTTTTAATGTTTTATCTGTATTTATAAAAAGAATATAAAAAAATATCGAATAATCGATGTTAGATCTTCCTTGACATATTGATGGAGAGTTCAATCCTTGATTATGTTAAAGTTGAATGTACCTAAATGGCTAGTTTGATGTAATTGTAGGTGAATAATGATCGAAGTCGAGACTATACAATTCCCAATACACCTTCCATGGTAAATTCTCAACCGCCTGTTGTGGGGCAGCAACCAGGTCAAATGATGGGTCCTTCCACCCATCAATACAACGGAAACCAGTATAGTCCTTCCGCCGAGCAGCCTGGGGTGCAGCCTCAGCCTTCTTCAGGTTGGGGATCTGGTGGTCCAGCTGCGCCTTACTCCATGCCCATGCACAATCCTGCTTACATGTCATCAGGGACAATGCCGCCTCAGATGGCCCCAGGTATGATGCCAAGCCCCAGTGGTTTACACCAGACACCGCCACCACCGTATCGCCCCGATCACAGGCAATAGCATGTATTGTCTTCTGTTTAATAGTTGAATGGCCATTCAAGAAAACCAAGCTTTTTAACGTACTAGAGCATGCAATTTGGCAGAGGAAAAATGTGCATTAAATTCGACAGTTTCAGAACAAATTTGGTCAGTTCTTGTTCATTTCTCTTTCATTTTAAGGGATTTGAATGAATGTAAGATCGATCATCCCGAGTGCAAAAAACCAAGCACCTTTCTTCGAAGCTAAGTGAGTTGCGAAACTCGGTTATTATTGATTATTATCTTTGGATACGTGATTACTTTGTGTCTATTCCTTCTGCTCGACTTACCCGACATTTATAAACTGAACTGTGTTTCAACTGTACTGTGTTTCAGGCTGATGAAAAAGTGTATTGAGGGCGCAATTATAAATCTAAAAACTGTGTTTTTGTTTGATATGTATCAGGTCTTGATTCAGGAGATCGTACCTATTGAGCATAGCTGGGGAGCTAATGGAAGTTGTCATTTGACACTCACTGATGAAAAAAATCAAATTTACTTTTGTCAAAGCTTTTAATTTTGTTAAATTCCACCTGTTATCATTTTAACTAGAGATATCTATTAGGCGAAAACAAGCAAGTTTTTCTCGTTCTCATCTTATTTTATTCATTATTTTTGCAAGGATTCGAGCAGGATCCTTAGCAGAAATTAGCGACTTTTCTACCGTCAATTTAAAGAAACTATTTAATGTATAATTCTTATTTTTTTCCATATAAACTATTAGCTGGTGTTCATTCATGTGGTTAGAAATTGAACTTGAAACATCACTCCACCACGAAGCCACCCCGAATAAGAGACTGAAGGTTGGATAAGCCGTCGAGATAGAAACTCCTGTATTATAAGGTTAGATAGACCGTCGAGATAGGAACTCCTGTATTGTAAGGAAAAAACAATTGACTATAAATGCGATGAAAACAAAACAATATAATCAAACATTTATTACTACAAAATTAAACCAACTGACATTAAACCTATTTGAAAAAGTCGTATTGGAACCGGTAAGATATACCTTTGAATGAAATTTTGAAAGTTTTTTTTTTTTTTTTTTTTTAATATACATAGAATTCAAGAGTGAACTTTAGAACATCTCTATTTAAAAATCTATTTATATTTATATTTACGAGACAGGACAGAAAAATATAATTAATATCTATTAATTGGATAATTGAAAGTATTGTTTTAACCTTTTAAAAAAAATTTAAAGCAATTATTTTTGTAAAGTAAAATTTAATTTGAGGTTTAATTTAATTAAATTATAATTTTGAAAACTTTTTCTATTTTATTATTTTTTTGGTAAAAAGGATTGTTATAATAAACTATTTGTGTGAATTACTGAAGTAAATGTAAAGATCCTCACACTAGTTTTTATTGATTAAATTTAAATGTAGCTAATTATTAAATATTATTAAGCATGAGTTTTAAAAGTCTATTAAAAAATTACCAAAAAGCATTAAAAATAATTCCTTAAAGTTGGTAAAGAATAAAATTAATCTAAAGAAAAGAATAATTTTGTAAAACATTTTTTTTTTTTTTTTTGATTTTCTACTCTCAATTATTTAATCTTAATTAACTCTCCTACTGTTTACAAAACAAAAGTTTAGAGTAATTTTTAATTTTATCCCTAAACTTAAAATTTTTCCATTTTTACTCTTTTAACTTTAAAATTCATTCTAAAAACATCTCTTTTTTTTTTTTTAAATCAAAGTAAATATATATATATATATATATATTTTATTAAAAACTCAGTGATGTAAAAATTAAAAAATATACATGATATTATTATAACTATATACGACATTAAAATCGTTGATATTAAAATTTAAATCATCGATATTGATAAAAATATTGATAGAACGTCGATGTTGATGTATATTTTTTAAAAAGTTACGAAACAAGCATTTTTTGAAAAAAGATTTAAATTAATAAATAAATATTTTACAACCTATATTATCTTTATATTAGTAATATATATATGTTAGATCAACACAATTTTCCACAATGATATGATATTGTCACTTTGAACATAAACTTTCATGACTTTGCTTTAGACTTCCACAACTAATAGAGAGAGTATTCTTGGATTATAAACCATTTTCATCGTCCAACCATATATATATATATACATTTTTTTTTATTGTTAATATATTGTCAAAATTTTATAATTTGTTTATACCATTTAATTCGTTAAAAATATTTAAATAATAATAAAAATATTATAGAAAAATGTTGTTAAAATTATTATTATTATTTATTGTAATTTCTCAAATAAAATAAAAAAAAAATAAAAAAATAATGAAGCGTGGATGAATAATTTTACCCACAAACAGATTCACAGAGGCAGCGTAAAAAAGCCGGCGCCAAGGAGAGGTCTGCAAATCCAAATATTGTTATTTTAGGATAAGGCCGCCTTCTCCCTCGCCCTCGCCCTCTCCTTTTTCCTTTGCTCTCTTTTCACTCTTCATTTTCGAATTTGGAGTTTCAACCATAATGGTCAATCTTCAAGCTTCCTTGTTCTGCAATCCTTCACTGTATCCTCCTCTTTCCCTTCTTTCTTCTTCTTCTTCAAGGCAAATGGTTCACTTGTCGCTGTCTCTTCCTTGTCCTTCCATTTCTTGCACCCCCTTTTGGGGTTGTGGGTTTCGATTTGGGCGTCGTTCTTCTTCTTCTCTTCCCTGTACATTGCACCCTGAGTATGGGAATTACAATTCAGAATCGATTTCTTCTTCCGGTGGTGGCAATATGGGTTCTGGTCCTCAAGATTTCAATATTGGTGGGTTTGGCGATCAGGGTGCGGATTTTGATGGGAGTAGGATGGAGGGTAGTAGTGAGAGTTCGGAGATTCTGATGAACATTGAGGGTGGGGTGATGGCCACTGATGAAAATGCCGAGACAGTGTTGGATAGTCCTGGAAGTGTGGAATTGGAGGGATTTGAGAGTGGAATTCAGTCTGAGAAAGAGGAGAAGTGGAAGAGGTTGCCGTTTGTGGTGTTCTTGATGGGGCTGTGGGCAGCAACAAGAAGGAAATTTCAGAAGGTGATTGAAATTGTAATGGATTGGTATAGTTGGTGGCCGTTTTGGCGGCAGGAGAAGCGTTTGGAGCGGTTAACTGCTGAGGCTGATGCGAATCCGAAGGATGCGGCCAAGCAGAGTGCTCTATTAGCCGAGCTGAATAAGCAGAGGTTAATTTGCAAACTGGTTTTTTAATTTTGTATTTTGAACTGTGAATAATCATGGTACTCAAGATAGCAATGGCCATGTAGTTTTCCTCTTGCTTCTACTTGAGCTGGTGAATAATTGATTAGTAACAAGCTTTTCTTGCAATGCTTTGTTCAAGTAGTGTTTGTTACACAAATCATGGTGGTCACTTACCTCGGATTTAGAATTTTGGTTCATTCTTTTTACTGCTAGGATTTTAAGGTTGTCCTGTGAGATAAGTCAAAGGTGTACACCGGACACTCACAATTTTGTTTTAGAAAAACAGCAGTATTTGATTTCATGTCGTTAACTGGAAAATATTTTCCTGTCTTGTCGAATACAAGATCTATTTTGAAGTTGTACTGCTTGTTTTGCAAGATCCTGCATCGGTTGGGGAGGAGAACGAAACACCTTTTATAAAGGTGTAGAAACCTCTTCCTAGCCGACGCATTTTAAAAACCTTGAGGGAAAGCCCAAAGAGGACAATATCTACTAGCGGTGGGCTTGGGCCATTACAAATGACATTAGAGCCAGACACCGAGCGATGTTCCAGCGATGAGGCTGAGCCTCGAATGGGGGTGGACATGAAGCGATGTGCCAGCAAGGACACTGGGCCCCAAAGGGGGTAGATTTGGTGAGGTCCCACATTGATTGGAGAAAGAAACGAGTGTCAGCGAGAACGCTGGGCCTCAAAGGGGGGTGGATTGTGAGATCCCACATTGGTTGGGGAGGAAAATGAAACACTCTTTATCAGGTAATGGAAACCTCTCCCTAGTAGACGCGTTTTAAAAACCTTGAAGGGAAGCCCGAAAAGGAAAGCCCAAAGAAGACAATATCTGCTAGCGGTGGACTTGGATGTTACATGTTTAGTTCTTACAAAAGGCCTACTTTAGGAAAAAAAAAATGTTGTCATTCTTTATAAAGTTATGGTTTTTTGAATGGCGATTTCATTTCAATTTATTTGTTTGAAAAGAGTCTTGAACCGTCTATTTAGTTTTCAATAGTAGCACTGACCATAGTGTGTTATCAATCTCTTTTTGTTTTGAATTATCCCCCTTTCCCCTTATCGTTTGCTGAGGTTTCAATCATTAATTCTGACGTTGCCTTCTTCAAGTAGTGTTATTGTTTGGATTTATTATTTCATATGTTGGTAACTAGACGATACTTACGGTTTCACGTTCTCTGTAACATGTGGAACTATTTCCAGTCCTGAGTCTGTCATTAGGCGTTTTGAGCAAAGGGATCATGCTGTAGACAGTAGAGGAGTAGTGGAGTATCTTCGAGCTCTTGTTGTCACCAACGAAATTTCTGAGTATCTTCCAGATTCTGAAAGTGGAAGGCCATCAACTCTTCCTACATTGGTACTTAAGCTTGACCAATTTCTCTTCCTTTTATAAGAAGATCTCGAATTTGTATGAACACACTTGGATAATTGCTCTTTGGTCTGATCTTAATTCTTATTAATAAATTTGGTTATTCTTGTGGTTGTTCTGATCGATAAAAATGCACAGCTACAAGAGTTGAAGCAGCGTGCTTCAGGAAACGTGGACGAGCACTTTGTGAACCCTGGCATTTCTGAGAAACAACCATTGCATGTAGTGATGGTAAGTATCATACCATTTCTTGGACTTCCTTCCATCATATCATATTAGTTTTGTTTCTTTATGTGAACTACTATCGTCCTCCTAGTTTTTAATTCGTAACGTTATTTTCTATTGAAGGTTGGCCCTAAAGTACCCAACAAGTCTCGTTTTGTACAAGAACTTATCTCCACTATACTTTTCACTGTTGCTGTTGGATTAGTATGGTATTAGCCTTTACTTCACAATCTCTACCATTGTTCTCCTCCCTCCGCCCTTCTCCCAGAATCATGCTTGGTTTTGTGTTTTTTTAGTTGTTAATTGTGGTACATGAGAGTCCTCTTACAGGTTTATGGGTGCTAGCGCACTTCAAAAATACATAGGGAGTTTAGGTGGCATAGGAACCTCAGGCGTTGGTTCAAGTTCTTCATATGCCCCAAAAGAGTTAAATAAAGAAGTTATGCCAGAGAAGGTAGATATGAAGTATTCTATGTGATTTCTTTGTCCGATTGTATATGAAATAAGTACGTAAATGTCGTGAAAAGTCAGGGGTTGTTTGGGATTTGTTTCTAGAATAGGTTTCTGCCTTTTAGATTACAAATTATGTATAGAAGTTGTTTTTGTTTGTTTACTATGTCTTTTCATAAATGACCATTTTTTTATCTAGAAAAAATAATGTTTTTGTTCATTTTAATTTCATTAATTTGTGAATAACGATTTCAACTTACCCATTTATAAACTAGAAGTCATTTTTTTAAAAATCATTTAAGTAATCTATTATCATTGTTTTTGCCTTGATCTGTAGAGGCATGGGTAGAAAAAGCTTGTTATTCTTCTAGATTTGATTAGCCTGGGCAGAAATTTAGGATTTTTCGTTATTGCTAAAATGTTTATGCTAGGAGGGAGTTAAGATGAATTAGTTTAGGTAGAGAAGTTATCTTTTTCATGCATAATTTTTCTTTCTATAGACGGTCTTACATTTTAGTAAGCTCCTATTTTGTGCTGGTAGGTAACAGAAAATAAGTTTACTTTTGATTAGAAACACGTGTTTCGAACTGTTCTGATTCCTGTACGTTCAAGCATAATTTTGCTTGGGAGTGTTTTTGTTCTTATTCAGTGATAACCTTTCCCTGTAGAATGTCAAGACATTTAAGGATGTTAAAGGTTGTGATGATGCAAAGCAAGAGCTGGAAGAAGTGGTGGAGTATCTGAAAAACCCTTCCAAGTTTACCCGGCTTGGAGGGAAGTTGCCGAAGGTTTGTGTTTGTCACTCCCTGTCTTGATTTTCATTTGTAGTTGTCTTATTTCTGCTTACTTTGTTGCCCCTTTTCCTTGGCTGGAAGCTCTTTAGTTGGCCGATTGTCTTTTGCCTTGCTTTGTGATTAGTTTATGTTGTTTATCCTAGCAACGACTTTGGTATGACGGAACGATTACAAAAAGACCTTGTAATCCAAGTTGATGGTGTCTATAGTGTAATTACAAGACGACTTAAGTTGGGGACTCTAGTTTGAGGTCGTAAACTGTAAAGAGAGTTTGGCTTGTCTGAAAATTTTTTCGAGTTCCTTTCCTTCCAAAGAAGGTACAGAATAGCCCTAGCAGGGTTCATCCAAAGCACTCTGGATTTGTCTTACAACCACTGCTCTGGAAGGATTTCAGCCATCCAATTTTCCATACATTTCGATTTAGACCTCTGCGTCCCAAACATCTGGCCAAAGAACTTCCAAACATTTTCAGCAAACTCAAGTGAATCGACAGACTTAACAGAGATCCTTCATTATTATAGCATAGTACTTGTGTACTGAAAAAATTTATCCCTTCAATGATTTTGATGGGGCTAGGTGCGTTTATTACGGGGAGACAAATTCTTGATTAGGCTCTCATTGCTAACGAGACAATCAAAAACTACAAGAGTCGTAAGCAAAGAAAGGGTTATCTTTAAGATTTATTTTGAGAAGCTTACGACTATGTGGATTAGAACTTCCTTGACAAGGTCCTTCGTATGAAAAACTTCGGGTACAAGCTCCACGGGGATTTGGAGTTGTACTATATCAGTAAGCAACTCTATTCTCCTTAATGGAAGGCCTAGGGGAAGGTCCATGTAACAAGTGGCCAAACAGGGGATGCTATTTCCCCTCTTTTTCCTTGTTGTGTATCCCTAGTAGGATTGTCTCTAGAGGAGTTGATGGAAGTGGGTAAGAACATGGGGCTTCTATCTCATCTCCAAATTTTCGATGACACTATCTTCTTCTACTCAAGCAAGGAGGGAGTCATTTCGGATCCTGAATTACATTTTAACATTCTTTGAGACTGTGTCAGGTCTAAAGGTCGATCAATAGAGGTTGGTTCTCTCTAGTCCTCCCTCCTTTTATCATGGTCTTCCCTTAGGTCATAATCCGAGAAACCTTCCGTTTTGGGATCTGGTGATGGATAAGACGCGTAAAAAGCTTGCATCTTGGGAAGAGAAGTTTTCTTTAGGGGTGTTAAAAAATACGATACCTAAAAAACCTGATCAACCCAACCCAACCCGTACATTTTGGATTGGGTCATAAACTTATTTGGGTTCGGTTCAAATAAATGAAAATTTTGTGGGTTGGATTGGTTCATGGGTTTCCTAATACTAAGTTGGGTAGAACCGAATCAACCCGAATTTATTGTTAATTTTAAAACATAAATTTTTCCTTACGATTCAATTATTTATTTATTTATTTTTATTAATTTCATAATTATTTTTTTGATTATTTATTCTTTGAACAACTCTTTTTAACCATTTGGAAGGTAACTTTTCAAAATATATATTGAAATTGAGTGGTAAATCTTAATTAAATATTTGAAAATAAATAAATTGATGTTTTAGAAACTAACATTTTACCTCTATTAAAAATAAAATTTTGAATAATTAACCTAAGCAACCCGAACCAATCTAGCTCAAACAATTTATGATTGGGTTGGGTTGGGTTTATTATTTAATAAGGTTTGTTTGGGTTGAAAAGTTTACAACCTGAGCAATTTTGTTGGGTTTAAAAAATGTCACAATCTGACTCGACCCAACTCATGAACACCCCTAGTTTTCGTCCAAAGCGGAAAGGTTTAACCCTCGGTTGTTCCATTTTGAGTGGAATCCCCATTTACCTTCTTTCCCCCTTTTAAGGTTCCTTCGACTCTGTAAAAGAATTTTGAGAAGTCGATGATGAATTTTTTGTACAAGGGGATCAATGAGGGGAATAGTGCCTGTGGTGAAGTGGGAGATGGTGGGAAGCCAGTGAGCCTAGGGGGCTTAGAATTAAGGAATTTAAAAGCCGGAAACAAATCCCTCTTGGCTAAATGGTTGTAACATTTCCTCCTTGAGTCTATTACTCTGTGGTATAGGATTTATAGCAAACAATAATGGCCCTCATCTTATTGAATGGATGTTGGGTGGGGTCAAGGGTACTAATAGAAACCTTTGGAAGAAATTTCTGATGAGCTTCCTTTTTCGCTCACCTGGTCCATTGTTTTGTGGGTGATGGGAAGGAAATGTATTTTTGGGAGGACAAATGGATGAAGGATAGACCCCTCTGTGTTATGCTTCCTCATTTAGACCACCCAAGTTCTATAGATAACCAACTCGGTGGCTAGTATTGTTTGTTCTTGGAGCTCTTACTCTTTATTGCTTGGGTTCTGTGGTTATTTTTCGATAGGGAAATGACAGATGTCACGACTCTATTATCTTTGAGTTTAGATTGTGGAGAATGGACTTACATCTCCAGTGGCTTTTCTTGTAGCTCATTTTTTTCGTCGCATGTAGAACCCTTCTCTGTATAGTGAGTCTATTTTCTCCTCTCTCTATAAAGTAAAAATCCCAAAGAAGGCTAAGTTCTTTATTTGGTAGGCTTTCTATGGAAGAGTTGGTGTCTTGATAGGCTATTGAGAAAGATGCCTTGATAAGACAATTTTGCTATATCCTTTGTCTGAAAGTGGAGGAAGACTTGGATCATCTCCTTTGGAGCTGCGAGTTTACTTAGTCTATTTGGACCTACGTTTTTTTGTTGCATTTGGTGTCCAAGTTGCTAGACATAGATTTAGGGAGATGATCAAGGTGTTACTCAATCACCCTCCTTTTTGCGATAAAGGTAGGTTTCTTTGGCAAGTTGGGGTTTTTGTGCCATTTTGGTTCGAGGTATCGAGAGAGAGGTCCTTGTGATGTTTGGTCCCTGCTGGGTTCTATGCTTCCCACAAAATATTTTTGTGATTATATATTTAGGTATCTTTGTACTTGACTGGAGTCTCTTCCTTTAGTAGGGCCTCCTTTTTGTGGGCTTGTTTTTATCCGTGTATTCTTTCATTCCTTTTCAATGACAATTTAGTCTTTATAATATATATATATATATATCGGGGGGTATGGATATATTGGGAAACCTCCGTTGAATTTTTTCCATAGTATTAATGCTATTAAGGGTTACAGTTCGTCATAAAAAATCACTATCTTTGGAATAGCACCATCCTTGATCTGGTTACATAAAATCTTAGATAAGGAATAGGATATAATCATTTCTTTCCACTACATTTCAACACCTATACTAAGAAACACACCTACATCTGTCCAACCAAATTAGGCAGGGCAGCATCACCATACTGGTCCATTAGATTTTCAGTTTGTTCCTAAAACCATGACATGGATGTCATCCGGAGGACAACAGGGAAGATTAAGCTTGGATGACTAAGCTTGGCACCGGAGGCTCTTGCTTTTAGTGATTTACTGATATTAAACTTCAGGCTTCTCCAGATACAAATGGTTCTGCTTCTCATAAACCAGGTGAATGGAGATTGCTCATCCTTGTAAGCGAAAAATTTTATGTGACAAACCGTTTCGTCCATGGGGTATCTCCATGAAAGCAAAATTTTTCCTCTGTATGCTCTTTTGCATTAAGGCTGCCACAATACCACTTCATAGGTATGATGCAGAAAAAATTAGAATGCAGTATAAGTTCAAGGAGTTTTTTGCTCACCCAATGCCTTTGAAGTGTATAAGTGGACTCTTTTCCTTCCTCCTCTTTTTCATCCGCTTTTTTTTTTGTCAAGTTCGATTGACATATCACATGCTTAACCCCACCTTGAATGACATCAATCAATGGCTTAGAACTAGTGGACCTCTACAGTATGCCAATTCTAGCTCAGAAAAGAAAAGGAATCCGAAGGGTATGGAGAACTTACAAATCTTTCCTCCATTTTCACATCTCATCAACCAGATTTTGCTGACATACACATTTCCTCTTTATAGTTTTTTTGGAATTTTTCACAGTTCAAGAAAAAAGCAGCCGTATGGTCTAAAGATCAAGAACCGCTGTGACTTGTGTGCTTATTGCATGGCTAGATGGTCTTGGAGTAATCTAGACACTCTACTCCTACCAAAAGCATGAGACTCTTCAACAACCTGATCAACAATCTTTCTTAGGGGAAAAAATACTATCTTTTCTTAGGCATATTTGAGGGAAAACCCCAACTATACTTGCACCCACCATTTTCTTGTCTGCCCAATTGGCCCTAGAAATCCCAAAATGCTGAAGTCCGTAAGGTGGAAAGAGCTGTCAGACCACGTTTCTGTTTCTTAAAGCTTACAACATCGTTTATGGTGGCACTTGTTCAAGGTTTGAAAATATGTGACTTGACCAGAGAGTCCCTTCTGTT
The DNA here is from genome assembly GCF_002738345.1 of Cucurbita maxima. Classification (NCBI taxonomy): domain Eukaryota; kingdom Viridiplantae; phylum Streptophyta; class Magnoliopsida; order Cucurbitales; family Cucurbitaceae; genus Cucurbita; species Cucurbita maxima. Next base: position 640,836 of record NW_019272069.1, read on the forward strand.
GAGCTGTGCTGAAATCTTCTTCCTTCATGTGGTTGGCTGGGCAGTGCTTCATGATGAAGTTAAAACCTTAATTCTGAGTGAATTTATGGTTGTGAAGTACTCTAGCCTCTCATTTCTCCAACCTTTCGCCATCACTACTAGCTTAGGTTTGAAATAGGAGCTTTGGAATTTGAGAGGAGGAATTCCTAGTTGAGGCTTCTTGACCGTTAGGGTCCCTTACTTGCAGCTCCGTCCTTGAAGATCTTAATTATCCTGAAAAACTCTAAACGTGGATCTTTGAACTATGGTCTGGAAGGATACATTTCCCGAGAGGTGAATGAGAAGTTTTAGTAGAGAACATCTGCACCTAAGACAAGATCCAACTAGATGCATTCTTTGAGAGTGTGCAATTTTTGGATGGAGAGAAATCGCTGAATTTGAGTAGGCAGAGACTGAAACCTGCTTTCTTTTCTTGATAATATTATTTTTGCTGCTGGTTCTTGGTGTGTAATTAGTAGTAATTCCTTTTGTAACTGTTCAATTTCTGATGATTGGGCCGATCGGAGGGCTTTCTTATAGAACCTCTGTTGGCCGTGGGTCGAGTTGCCTTCTCTCCCATTTTTGTATATGTCATTATATTAATGAACTGTTACCTTTCTTATAATGATGATGATAATAATAGTAATATATCTCGGAACAAATCTCTCTCCTTACAATTCCTTCATTTTTTTTTTTTTTTTTTTTTTTTTTTTTTTTTTTTTTTTTTTTTTTTTTTTTTTTTTTTTTTTTTTTTTTTTT
>NW_019272069.1:641962-647356 GCF_002738345.1 Cucurbita maxima
TTTTTTTTTTTTTTTTTTTTTTTTTTTTTTTTTTTTTTTTTTTTTTTTTGTTTCTTACTTATTTTGACGATCTTTACTTTATTCATTTTCATATGGTACTTGCCTAAATGATTTATTTACAGGGAATTCTCTTAACAGGAGCCCCTGGAACTGGAAAAACTTTACTTGCTAAGGTAAAACTTCACTCAGTTTTCCTATAAAAGAGATTATATTCTTTATTAGAATTGCAATCATCTATGCTAGGTTTTCTTCATGGCTTTGTTGGCTTTCATTTTGTTGATCTTCTGTTAAACAATATGTTTACTACTTTGGCCGATAGCTGACTGGTATTTTGTCGTGCCCCCATTAGAGCTCTGGTAGTAGTAGATGCACTTTAGATTAAATTCTAGAAACAATGGTTGTTCTTTTTTGTTAGATAAGATATTTCTTTTTGTAAATTTTCATTAGCAGATGCAGAAGTACTCTTCAGGAGCCATTTCTTTTTCTTTTCATCTTCAGTATTCCCACGCTTTGTACATCTTTCTTGCCTATAAAGAATATCGCCCTCTTTATTGATGCTTACTTCAGAAAGAAAGCCATTAGTCGCACACAATCAGTCCTGCGAAGATATTTCTTGTTCACCTAACTTGGCTGCTTCCCATCACAGAAGACAGATCAGTGAAGTGTAGGGGCGGGTTTTTTTTTGGTCGGAACACCAGCTTTTCCAAAGATCCTTGGGATTAGCACTAAGCCATACCAAGAAAATGACTGCAAACCTACTGATATAGTTCCAAACCTACTGATATAGTTAATGCCTTGAGATTTACTTATCATGTATAATTCCAAACCTACTGATATAGTTAAAATTTTGTCATTTCTTTGGTAGTTTCATAATATCACGTTTTCAATATTATCTCAGAGTTCTTTTTCTGGAAGACATGATTTATTTAATTGTTCAGTCTGAAATGTAATTATTTTTCTGTTGTCCTCAAGGCTATTGCTGGTGAAGCTGGAGTACCATTTTTCTACAAAGCAGGATCCGAGTTTGAAGAAATGTAAGCCTCATTAACGTCCATTTTTCCTCGCCAGAGATGTGAATGTATATGTTAATATTATCATACAATTATAGTCTACTCAAATCAGTGAGTATTTGCCTTGTAATGATTAACAACAAATTAATGGCAAGGTTTAGAATATTATTCTTGCAAAGTTGACTTTAAAAAAACATTTAAAAGCTTAATTATCAAAATCAATCGAGTAAAGAATTTCATACACCAAAATATAATGAAGTTTGCGACTTAGACGATGATTTATTTCTATGAATGTCAATCGGTTAGGAAAATAATAAGAACTATTTGCTTTATTTCCTTCTATATGTAGATTTGAATTTTACATGGAGGGCTTTGGTGTTTATGATGTTTCATGCTCACGTCTTTAATGTAATGTAGAGACTACCAGCTTTAGGATTGTGGGACTTTCTGAGTATTACTTTAGCATTAGTGATTCCGACTCGCATTGTACTTTCAATTGGCAGGTTTGTTGGTGTCGGTGCTCGGCGTGTAAGATCATTATTTCAAACAGCCAAGAAAAAGGTTTGTATCCCTTTGTCAAATTTCAATAACTTTAGTCAAGTTCGGATAACTCGACTAAAATAATGTTGCATTCAGGTAACTTTAGTCACGGAAAAAAATGTCTAACCTATTGACAAATTTAGAGCGTCAAAGCATCCAAGTTCTATTATAATATTGATCTTTTCCCCGTCCTTCACAGGCTCCTTGCATCATTTTTATCGACGAAATCGATGCTGTTGGGTCCACTCGGAAACAGTGGGAAGGCCACACGAAGAAGACATTGCATCAACTTCTTGTTGAAATGGATGGCTTTGAGCAGAATGAGGTACATCAGAACAATTTGTTGCATGTTGTGAGATAGATTACTTATTCATTAAGATGTACAATTTATTACTTTTTTTCTTTGCAGGGCATCATATTGATGGCTGCTACAAACTTGCCAGATATTCTTGATCCAGCTTTGACAAGGCCCGGTAGATTTGACAGGCATGTAAGTTCCTTTGAAGCTCTGTTTGTTTTTTCTTTTTCTTTCCTTAAGAAAGATGTATGAACAAATGAACAACAAGGATGATTTAGTTGGTGCATTTGTGTTGTTATGAATTGAAATATGGAGGGTTTATTTAGTGCAAATCTATTGTACATTTCTTCCTGCTGCAGATGTTATGTCCTGAGTCTAAGCCTTTTCTCGTTTAGAGATAGTCGATTCGATTAAGGTTTCTATTTGGGAAAAATTCTAGCGCTTTTTCGATGTTTGTGGAATCATTTTGTTCATTGATAGCAGGATCCGAATGTGCGATATCCAGTTCTTAAGCCAATATAATAAAAACTAACAACATTCATTTGTAGATCGTTGTCCCAAACCCTGATGTACGGGGTCGCCAAGAGATTCTAGAACTCTACTTACAAGACAAACCGTTGGATGAAGATATAGATGTGAAAGCAATTGCTCGAGGCACGCCGGGATTTAACGGGGCAGGTAAGTCTTCAAATACTATTTTAGATCTTTATCTTGCTGAATTTTCTTAACAACCAACATTTGTTTTCTTGTCAGATCTTGCAAATTTGGTTAACATTGCGGCCATTAAAGCTGCTGTTGAAGGTGCAGAGAAGTTGAACTCTTCACAGTTGGAGTTCGCAAAAGATAGAATAGTTATGGGTACTGAGAGAAAAACAATGTTTTTATCAGAAGAGTCGAAGAAGGTTATATAAATGTCCGAGGAATCATTAATGCTTTTAGTTATTTCAATTAAAGCCTATTTGAATGATATTTCAAGTTCCAAAATATTGTATGAATGCTTGCTGATGCATCTCTTTCATTGTAGCTCACTGCCTATCATGAGAGTGGTCATGCGATCGTTGCATTTAACACCGAGGGTGCGCTCCCGATTCATAAGGCCACGATCATGCCTCGTGGGTCTGCTCTAGGAATGGTCACACAACTTCCTTCAAGCGACGAGACATCTATTAGCAAGAAGCAACTATTAGCACGACTCGACGTTTGTATGGGAGGAAGAGTTGCAGAGGAACTCATATTTGGGCAGGACAATGTCACCACTGGAGCAAGCAGTGATCTTCACACAGCTACAGAGCTTGCCCAATACATGGTACTTGGTACTTCACTAGATTAGATATTTTTACAATATCAGCCTCTCCCAAATGTTTTATGGACATTGCTTTCTCATTCTCAATGATGTTCTTGAAGGTATCGAATTGTGGAATGAGCGATTCAATTGGACCGGTTCATATCAAAGAACGTCCAAGTTCGGAAATGCAATCCCGAATCGATGCAGAAGTATGTTTTTTAGTACCTCCAGCCATTTGATTGATTTGGCCAAGCTAAGCTAATTCCTGCCAAACGTTTAAAGTATGTAATCTGTTGTGCAGGTGGTTAAACTCCTAAGAGATGCATATGATCGCGTGAAAGCCCTCTTAAAAAAGGTTCGTTTTACATTTCGACTCCGACTCCACTCCATTTCTTGTTTCCTGGAGATTGAAACAAGTTTTAAGGAAACTAAATCAGAGAACAACAATCTCACATCAGCATTTCAAGTTCTGTTCTAACGTTTGCCATGTTTATTTCAGCATGAAAAGGCATTACATGCACTTTCAAATGCTCTGTTAGAATATGAGACACTCAATGCTGAAGAAATAAAGAGGATTCTACTTCCTTATCGAGAAGGACAGCTGCCAGAGCAACAAGTAGAAGTAGAAGAAGGGGATCTTGTGTTGGCTTGAAGTTCTCTGACGTTTGCATCAGTCTCCATTGTCATCTCTGTAAAGTACCTGAAACAACCGTGAAAGAGAAATATTTATTCTGATACATAATGGTGGGGTTATAGGCAGTAATTGTAGGATCCTAGCATCTTCTTTAGGCAGATTGTGTATTATACCACTTTCCACAAGTGGGGTGAATTTTTGGCACACAACAATCAGTCCCTTTACATTTTTTTTTCACGCAAGTTATTTATAATTGTGCCAATGGAAGAACGCATTTGTAATCTGTGACATTTTTTTTTTCTGATGACGGTACGTGTAATTTCTTTATGTTTGATGTTACTGTCGGTGAATAAAAACTATTCTTCAAATATATCTATTTAACCATAAGATCTCTAAAAAAACAAGGCTATTCTAAACTTATATGTTAGATAGATAGATTATTAACACTAAGACGAGTGTTCAAAATATAGCTTGGTTGATTCTTTTTTGGATTTTCCACTTGTGGGCGTCTAAACGCATTTCTGTATTCATTTGTTCACGTGTCATGAATCTGATGATGATGACATGTTCTTAGATTCAGCCCCTAGTTTACTGTCAAGCGGGTAAGCCAGCTAGAGGGAGAGAGAGAGAGATATGTACTCACAGTTTGCAGGTTTGGAGCTGAGCGTCGAAGCAATCTCCATTCCCAGTTGTAATTTGAAAATGGGCTGTGATGACAACATATTGTAGATTCAGCCCCCCAGAAACCCGACAGTTCTTGAGTGATGTAGAATCCATAGTGCTGCTCCTGCATGAATTGGTTCAAGTGAGCTGAATTTGGTTAGTATAGAAAGAGAGAAAGAGAAAATGATGCACCTTGGACCCATTTAAATATCGACTCAGACACGACCTTATCAGTCCAACCTGATATTTTGCATGAATCCAGCAGCAATGTGTCCATTCTCACCAGATACTTGAATGGATCCAATATAGTTTCCACAACCTTTTCTAATCTATTTACATCAGCACTTAAAAAACCGTAGATATTTGCATTACCATCAACATTTATATGTGCACACGAGTTTCTGACACTGATGACGGCCATAATAGAATATCAGTATGTACAGTACAAGTAAATCACAAATGCAACAAAACTGACATATTGAAGATAGGGACATTGACAGATATGGTAATAAAAAGAGTCAGTAATGCAAGTGTCAGGTCAGATGGAGCTTTTTGATGTCAAAAAATCAGATACTCTGTGATGAAGACGGCTGAGAAACCTAAAACACAGAACACCACCAAGGAATAGCATTACATTATCTCAACGAAACATGGCATTTTGATAGACAATGACTAACTGAAGTTTGTAAAATTGAAACAGAGCGGAAGCCAATATACAGAAACCATTCATTGTTATCAGTCATTACAGATATATACATCAATAAGCATACATCACCATGGACAAAACCCTGGAAATTAGATTGAAGGAATCTAGGCTTCCCCCCCCCCCCCCCCCCCCCCCCCCCCCCCCCCCCCCCCCCCCCCCCCCCCCCCCCCCCCCCCCCCCCCCCCCCCCCCCCCCCCCCCCCCCCCCCCCCCCCCCCCCCCCCCCCCCCCCCCCCCCCCCCCCCCCCCCCCCCCCCCC
>NW_019272069.1:647378-673373 GCF_002738345.1 Cucurbita maxima
CCCCCCCCCCCCCTCTCTCTCCCTCTCTAAATTCTACAGAGTTTCTCAAACCTTACAAGACCGTTTGTGCTCCAGGTACTAGATTTGACTTGCTGAACTTAAATGAAAAGGAATATAATATCACCCGATAAAAGATGATGCTAATTTGTGTACAACATACCCTCCTGCCAGTCCATCTCCAAAGCCTCCAAAGATATGAGAGCCTTGGAGGCTTCATTCATGGCAAGCCCCTTGCGTACATCAAACGTTACCAATCCCAGATTTTAGATCCTATCAAGAGGCTCAGTGCGATCTTGCACTGCAAGCCGCTCTGAAACATCAGCAAGTGACTTAAGATTGCATTTAATCAAGGCTTCCACAAAGTAGCATGTTTCGTCCTTTGTGTTTCCTTCAGGCACATCGACCACAAATGATTCAATTACCAAAGTCCCTGGTCTTCCATCAATGATTTCTGGATGCAAGGAGATGATTGAAGAGTAATTCTGAAAGAAAGTTACAGATTATTAAAATTTATTACTGATTTAGACACACTAAAAAATGGACCATCTAACTAGGTATCCCCAAAATATTGTCATAGCTATTAGAACTATATTGTCGTCTAAACAAAGCAGAATTTCCTGTTTAATTCATCAATCACAAAGAAAGTGTCATGATAGAGCTTTGATTCATGTTAATCCTTAATTGGACAGTCAAATGATACTAATCATAAGAAGCTCATTATTTTCTATTCCAAAGCACATGCCGCAAACACAAATAGTTAAAATTACATGAAAGATGAAGATTCAAGCCAACTTGAGCTTGCAAATCCGGCGCATTATCTGTGGGCAGAAATGACTACCAAAAGCTCGTTTAAAACAAAATCATGGCGAAAACTCTATAACATGATCATTATTATCAGGCAAGTCCAAAATATTTTCAATAAGAAATGTTCTCAACAGTTCCTCCTTTTGCACATATGTAATCACAGTTCCCTGAGATACTGATTTGATGTCATTGTAAAATAGGTTAGACTAATCTTTGGATAAATTTAGGTTTTAAACATTCAAGGGTTGAATATCAGCAAAAATCTGTTTTGCTCAGAAAATATGAATACTACAAATATTCTCATGCCTATTTTATAGAAAACAGAACAATTAGTTTCACCCTGAAAAGAAAGATAAAAATTGCATATTCAGCCAATATCAGAACCATGGAGTTCTCCAAGAAAGGAGCAGATAAAAAATACATTGAGACCTGTACCTTGAGTCTGTGATCTCCGCCAACAATCCTCATGCTAAGGATGTGCCTATCATCATCAAGGAGTTCCAATCTCTCTGTACTCGTTGTGGCTGGAAGCCCCGATTTCACATCAACTTCTCTGAGAGTCCCGATCTCAAGGTTTCCCTTCAAAACACATCTGCTAACAAAAGGTTTGTATCTTTGTGGTTGATCAAACCTCCTTACCAGAGACCACACCTGGAGAAGAGCCATTCCAATTCCGAAAATAATTAAGTACAAATGAAGGCAAGAATCCAATAACCCAAGCTACGATAATATACAAATATCATCATAATTCTTATTACAAACTTGCATTTTTATTGTTCAAATAGGATCAAAAGACCTTCCATAATGGTTCGCTTTCCAAGTTCTAATAATTCCAAAAACATCCATATGATCTCAGATATAGAACAAATGAAAACATAAAGCAACCATAGTTTCTTAGTTCCTCATAATGCAATGCGTTTACATTTTTTACTTAAAGTTTGAACTGTAAGACTATACCTTTCACTTTCTTTTTAAAAAAAAACTACCTGCATAAATCAAATTCCAAAATTTATGAAAAGAACCTCTTGTTAGCAGTTGATTCATTTAGAATTGCTATTATACTCTGCTTCTGTATTCTCCAAATGTTGTTTTTAACAACACCCCGAGAAAACAATGTCTTCTTTCGAGAATATATCCAAGGATTGAACTCGCCCACAAAAGGCAAGAAAGGAGCCGTGATGATGATTGGGGTATAATGCATGGACGTTCGGATTTCCATATAAACATAGGATAATGCAGAAACCAACAGAAACAACTAAGTTAATAAAATAAGATACAAGTTATCACGATACATACAGCACTAATTGAGGCCAAACCGATCGGTTAGATCCTCCAAATTTGGAAACCTCTTAGACCATTAGTGTTGAGAAGTAAACTAGGATTTGAAAAACATAAAATCAATAAATAATGAAGAAAGCCATCTTCATCAACAGAATTTAAACTGGACAGAGAAAGAGGGAAGATGATTTACAAGATGAACAGGAGCTTTAATACGCTTAACAAGCTGAGAGGTGCACTGATTCTCAGCAGGCTCAGTCCTGTGGTACCTCCGAATAAGCTCCCATTCCGCGTTACTGAATCCTCCTACATTCCCATTCCGACTGCTGTTACCATTCATTTTCGCTACTGATTCTCGTTCTCCACACAACAAAATCAAACTCCACAGCTAAATCAAACCACTTTTTCTCCTTCCTCCCTCGTTAGTTAAAAAAACAAAAACAAGAAGATCGCAAAATTCAACTCTCTCTGTAGAATCATAAAAAAAAAAAAAAAAAAAAAAAAAAAAAAAAAAAAAAAACAAAATCTCCGTCAGAAACACACACTAGATTTGGTCTCTCACTGGAAAAACGGCGCGGAGACTCACCGCCATAGACGACCGATCGAACTTAGCCTCAAAGCTTTTTCCTCTCTTCCTTCGTCTCCTCTTTATCGCTTCATATAAATTTTCTCTCTTAATTAATTAATTAATTTAATTAACTATCTTCTTTTCCTGCTTTAATATATTAATGATCTCTTGTCAATGACAACAATTTTCAATCCCGAAACTACCCCTATCTTTTGCATATAATCACGTCTTATGCCCTTCCCCTTTTATTCCGACTTTTCTCGTCGTTATCTTTAACCGTTGGGTAAAAATAGAAAGGTGACTTTTTATTTTTAACCGCAAAAATAAATTATAAATAAATAAATAAATTTCTTGTCGGCGGTTATTTGTATTTGAAACCGCTATCCTAACGGTGCCGTCTGCTACACTTGACGGCAGTTGATATTTTTGTTGAGTGAGATATTTATCTATATTAAATAAATTAATAAATACTTGTTTTTTTTTTTTAATATTAATAATAATAAAAAAATCATATTTTCTTCCTATTTTTGTTTAACAATTTTGAGATCTTAGTCAACCTTTTAAAAGCTATTCATTTTAGATTTTATTTTCATATATTCATTTTAGATTTTATTTTCATATAAAAAAATTTAATTTTTAATTATTGTTAGGATTTTTAAGTACGAAAATAAATAGATTATATTATAGACATTTGGATCATTTTCATATATTACAAAAATTTATACGAAATTTTCTGATTAACACTTAAACAAGTTATAATCATTTGTCCATAATTCCATAGATACTTTTTGGATCTCACAATCTATAGAAGGGGTTTAGCGTCCTTGATGACACACTGCTTCGTGTCCACCCCCTTCGGGCTCAGTCTCCTCGCTGACACATCGCTTGGTGTCTGCTTTGATACCATTTGCACCGCTATATTTCATTATCCTCCTTAAATGTGGGATCTCACACTCATTAAAGATACATACACTCTTGATCAAAATGTCTAAAGTCTAAATTTTCTGTCCTACTGTGATAAATGAGAATATGAAGATTTGACCCTCTGACCTAAAAGGAGGTAGTACATGTCAATTATCGTTGAGTTATGCTCACTCTAACGACCTTTTGTTGCTAAACTAAAAAGAATAATGTAGGCACATGACATTAGCGGGTCGAATTGGTTTAGAAAGGTAACCATCAATAATGTGATGGGAAGTGAAATGGGATGGAACACCAATGGCTTTAGACACTTTCCTTGGTTCCCTTAATAGCTAAAGTCACACTCACACATGCAAAAGGGGTTTAAAGTTTCTTACACAAATGGTAGGAGGATGGATTTTTAGTTCTCTCTCACTTTAATAATGAGCAAAAGTATCGGTGGTCATTTATTTAAGTTTGTCCTAGAGAATCTCAAATAGATCTCGAGATGAAAATATCAGCGTTACCGTTCAATATACAGATAATATATTAGTAAAACTGTTAATTCAACAACGGAAATGAAGGAAAATGAGTTCTACCCAATTCGAACCAAATGTTTATGAGAGATTGAATTGGGTTGGGTTGGGTTGGGTTGAATCGGGTCGAGATATTTTGCAAACTCAAAGTAATTGTTCAAGTTATAAAATTTTTCAATTCAAACAATTCTCTAACAAAATCACATTTGAAGTGAGGTTGGTGGGTCTAGCTCAATTAGATGAAATTATAACCCTACGTGTGAGTCAAGGCTTGACTCGATGAAACGAGAAGCTAGCGTGTATGGACCCATCCAACTACATGTGGAAGTCGAACCATTTACTTTAAAATGATAATTATTGTTATTTTCATTAAGTTATACTCAAATTGGTCGTATCATAATAGCAACTCACACAATATCATTTGATATTGTGATTCGCTTCACGACCTTGAACGATGTCATCTCACCTTCAGCTGAACACCGTACATGCAATCAATTGATTGCTAGTCCAAATAAGACCCAACTAACCTTGAATTTTTTTCCCTACCACGAAAATTATTTATTAGGTCAAAGAACCGTAAAAAACGTCATTCCAATATACAACTTTTTTATAACTAAATATCTTTATCAGTCACGTGAATGAAATACTTTCACTTTTTTTTCAATTCAAATGCAAATCATTATTTCTTATATAATAATGTCTTAACCAATAACTATTATCCTTAATGCTTCATTTGTTTTTGAATTGATCAAATATTTAAGGAATATAATTGGGACAAAAAAAAAGAGGATTCCCATATATAATAATAATAATAATAATGGAATGAAAATATGATAAATGAATTTTAAAAACTTTAAAGCGAAAAATATTATTTTATGTTTAATAGATGTGGTAGATAAATTAATTAAAAAGCTAAATATGTTTATTAATTAGTATATAATCAAAATTAAAACTTAATTTGATGAAAGTTTTTGTTTAAAATATTTAGACTAAATTGGGATTAAATTATTATAAATTAAAATTAATTAAATTATTTTGGTGAAAATTTAGAAATTAAATATTTTAAAATTTATAAAAGTTTAGTATGAATTAAACTAATAAAAAAAGTTTATAGTTTAAACAAAATCTTTAGGAAGTAGGGTTAGGTTAAAGTATGACGTAATAAATTCTTAAACTCATTGTGGGTCCCACACACCTTCACCTCCAATTTTCCTTGGTGGGCTCCACAACTTCACTTTCTGCTCTTTTCTAAACTTTTTTTTTTTTTTTCCCTAATTTAACTTATAATAGTTAAAATAATATGTATAATTTTATTATTTTGAGATAAGAAAATATATTTTAGATTAACACGTATTATATCCTAATATTAAAAAAAGTTAATGTATTAAAATAGTATATATATATATATATAATTATTAAATTAATCATATTCAAATAACAAAAATAAATTATATGTATTATTTAACTTAATTATTTTAAAACTTTAAAGAATTCGTTTCAATATATACCTAAAAAAATACCAATATATATATATATATATATATATGTTTTAAAATGGATGAAAACAAATCTTTTATAAAGAAAATTGACCAAACCATTGGAATCTAATTCTAATTTTACAATAAAATAATGCCAAAAAACTTATTTTCTTTATATCAGTCAAAATTGGAACTTTAACAAAATTATAAAATATTCATATAAATTAGATCATAATGAATATTTTATCATTTTGTTTATATAAATATATAAGTTATCGTATTCGTTTCTCACTCGTTATTTTACAATTCTATTCATATATGATCAAGTTTATATGGCCAAGTTTGCATGTTATCTTTACCATTTGTCATTTAAGGGGAGGGAGTTTTGGAGCTGAGTCGACGAAAAAACTTTTTATTCAAACAAAATAAGTATGGCGCTCTAAGTATAAAATTTCTTTAACTCATGTTAAACAACTTAGCGTTTCACAAATTATTTACGGACGAAATAACTAAATATACAACATAAGTCTAGACTTAATATCTTTACTTTGGATCGTACTCGAGTAGACAACAAAAAAAGTTTATACTAATACAAATTCCCACAAGCAAGATGCCTTTGAAGCCTTGATGTGGGTCGCAACAAGCAATGAAAATGGAAATTGCTAAAAATATCAAAGTGGGTTTGGAAAAAATGAATAAGAAATTCAAAGGCAGAGCTGAAAAAGAATGGTGATATCAATGTTACCAAGAAATTGGAGGAATGGTTCCCCAGACAGAAAGTGAGGACTGCATATATCCCCTCACTCTTCTTCTCCAACCAAAGGCATCATTCTCCAGTTAAAGATGAAGCATTTTTTCACTAATAAAACAACCAAAAAAGCAGACCATTTCATTATTGTACTTGAAATTCCTCATGTCAGGCACCTGTCAATCTCTCATTTCCAGAAGAAAAGAGAGAGAGAGAGAGAGAGAGAGACAAGCATTATGATTTATACACATGCAACAATGAATGCAAAAAAAACAAGAATGATCCAATGCATTTGATCAAGTAAATTAAAGATCCAAGTGTAAGTGATTTGGTGTTGTTGGGTTCTATGATGCAGAAAATCAAGAAAAAAATTCTCTACAACAGCTGATTTGAATGGTATTTATGAACTAAAATGGAGAAGTAAAGCATCCTGAACCAATTATTGCAGATCATATGGTGCAAATTATTTAGGAGCAAGAAAGATCTCCCACAGCTACCACCATGTACAACAAATGCATAAAGATCTAAGCAGAATGGCATATTAAATTAAGAGCACAGATGGAAGAACCAAGCCACTATTGAAAAAGGCAAAGAAAATGCTGTCGACACAGTGGCCAATACATGGATATATAACCTAAACAGAGTGCTGATTCGCTCAAAAGAAATCTACAACACTGGATTTAAATTGGTTGTTTGTGTCGGAAATCTTATATAAAATGTCAAGCCAAAAATCATGAATGCATCCTATGATTCTTAAGCCTGTGACTAATTGGACAATGACTAGAACGCACAAAGATTTAAGTATCAATTCTCTAATTCACAGCACCAATCAGATACACACTAGTTAGATCAGTACTAACTTTTATAAGCTCTGCAAATCTTCATCCATGTGATTATTGGTGTAAAGTGCCCAACAAAAAACAAATTACGTGTCATAATTTGCAACAAAGGAAGATTTTGGTATTAAACTAATATAAAGAAAGATTGGCGGTCACAAACATTAAGATATTTTGCCACAGAGCCATTACGAAATTCCTCCACTCCTATTAGCTGAACATATTTTATTCAGAAGGTTGCCTGTTGGCTAACCTTTTAAGATGTTCTCTCTTCCCCTCCGTGCGTTCATCAAGACGCCAATTGAATTATAACGTACCTGCAAAACTCAAAATTTCCACCCATGCACATGTACACAGAAGAGAGGAGGCATGTGTGTTTGTATGTATATGTTGTATGTTGTGTGAATGGTGTATATTCATGGTCATACCGTGCACAATGACACATCAATAAAATGACTTTTACATGCGTTTGTGACCATTATGTAGCTATTGTATATGACAATTATTAAACATGCCCGTATGCTTGCTCTTTCTGGTAGAAACACCAAGTGCCATCTAATACTAGTTTGATGTTTTTACTTGTACCTGACCACCCAATTTCTGTACGTTCAAGTGAAGAAAAAGGGAAAGGGGAATTAACCAACAAAAACTGAAATATACTGATGGAGATAGCATTCTGTATGCTGTCTAAAAGATACTTCAATAAGGAAGAGAAAACAAACATATTTTAAAGGATCCTTACAAGAGAAGGGAATATGAACCAAAAGTATAAACGCGGGCCTTCAATGAAGGAATTAAGAACTGGGTCTGAGTCAATTATGTGCTAAGGAGCCACATATAACTAGACCCTCAAAAATTTCAGGTAAGTAGAGATAAGTTGGATCTCATTTTTGTCTCAAGTATGGCGGTCATTATCGATGAATTTCTCGATAAGACTTGAGAGATTCCACTGTGTCAAGTACAAAGCCACAAAACCAATAAACAATTGGAGCAACAATGGATCCAATCCAAACAAAAGCAAGAATTCTCTACAACTTTGGTCAGACAGAATTCAAAAAATGCACCTATTGGGTACCTCGAGCAAACTCCACGTGTTTAGTTGATTTACTTTTGTTGGCATTATCTGCCATATAAGCTTCCTTAGCTACCCTGGAAGGTAACATCACCAGACATCTTAGTTTGTTCATCTTCCTGGGTTACTACATCTACCTTCCTAGCTTCCAATGTGTCTTCCACCTCATTAACTACAGTTTCCTGGTTAATATGAGATATCTCTCCTACAGTTTTTACCTCAGTCTCCTTCGTGGTTACCTGAACTGATTCTGTATCAATCTGCAGGAGCTCCAAAGGTGTTGCTGCTGGATCCAATTCCCGACAACCCTTCGGAGCATTTTGAGCTTCGTCTCCTGTAAGCAAGTAATTGGGGACCTGATGGGAGAAGCGAAACATCTCTTCTTTAGGGATCTTCCTCACTTCTTTTGGATGCATGTTTCTACAGAACACTGTCCTGAAACCACCAACCTTAACAAGAGGAGCAACAGACACACCTTCTTTTTCATTAAAATCATCAAGCACTTCTACCATATCGTACTTGTGAATCATTTCTTCTGAAGTATCTTTATTCCAATCTGCAGACCAGTTTCTATAAAGAGCCCAGACTTCACCCTTCTGAGGAAATATCTGAATCACCCCTCGTAAACCTTTCACCCAGCAAACCTTATGCGAGAAGGAGTTCAATGATCTTGTAACTTCATGTTTTCCAATTCTGAAATCCCCACAGGTTTTTGTGAACCCCGAACCTATCCAGTCCATTGGGCCAATCTCCATGTTGCTTCTTGAGTTGAGCCAACTGAAACGCATTCTGAATGGTCTTAGGGACATCACCTTGTGAATTCGCGCATAGAAACGAGGCATTCCATCATCATCATCATAACAAGCCCAGACTTGATCATCCCCAAATGAACTTTCAGCTCGGTCCAAGTCAAAATTATGAAAATCAGGATCTGGAACATTAATTGAGATAGGATCGTTCTCACTGCCTGTATTTTTACTAGCTAAAGAGTCAGACTCAGGCTCCTTCTCATTCCATCCTTTACCGTTTGCAGAAGGTTTACCATTAATTTTTATATCATGAGTTCCATCATTCACCACATTCTTTTGCTTCTTGGACTGTTTATTCAGAGTTGACTTTTCAGCCAATGAGCTCCATTCTTTAAGTTTCTTATGTATTTCAGCACGAGACTTGTCCATTAGCATGTTTCGGATTTCAAAGATTGACAACTCTCTCTGGCTATCGATCCTGTTAAATGCATAATAAAAACTATGAAACTTTTGAGTATCAGGATAACTCTTCCTTAATTCAGATAAGCCAACACCAGCTGATCCATCTCCACTGGCCATTTGATTTGCCGCGTGGACCCCAAAGCTGTTAATTCCATCAGTTCTTTTCTTTTTTGAAGACAATTGACTCCTATCCACTTCAGTCGATGGCTGTGTTTCATCGCGATCTCTCTTCACTTTCTCACTTGCTTGTTGACCCAAATTTGCAGCTCGTGCGGAAGCTGATGAAAAAGTGCTACCAACACCAGCTGTCCTGGAGGAAGGACCCCACTGAAAGTTTGTATTATCAACTGAATTAATACCCACAGAATGGCCAGAATCAGGTTTTTTAGAGTTTCTTCCAGTACCATAGGCATCGCCAGTTGTATACTGTCTAGAATTTTGATGCTGCTGCTGAGAAGACCAACTAGGTGACTTCAATACATTTGGGGGTGGAGCCCTCTCTACGGCCAAAAAAGCTTCATGACAATTAGGACAAAGAAGAGTGTGATTTAGATAGACTCTAAGGTACTCATAGTGTGTCTTGCATCGGTTGCAAAGAGTCCAAAAAGTATCTGGTTTTCTTTGAGAAGGCTGCAATGGGGTAGTAGCCCCTACATGGACCTTACTTTGAACGTTCCTTGCATTTGAAGCAACATTCTTAAAACTTTGAAAGCCATTTGCACTTGGCGGCACTGAAGTACTATGTGTGTGGGTAGGAGTTTTCTGTCGACCCCCTTTCAGGTCCCTTTTCTGATTATAAGCCAATCTCTTTGCCTTGTCAGATAACAAACTCCATGCCTCCGAAACCAATTTAAATGCGCCTTCTGCACCAAGTGACTTGTTTTTATCAGGATGAAGGACAAGAGCCAGTTTTCTATATTGTTTCCGTATAGTCTCATCATCAGCCAAGTGATTCACACCAAGTATCCCGTACCAATCCATTTCCCCATTTATCTTATTCTCTGCAGAGATATACACTTCAAGAGTTGTCATCATTTGTGAGAGACCATCAAGCCCAGGATACAAATTTTGAGCCTTCAAAACAAACTTCTTTGCAGCAGAATAATTTCTCTCTGTAAATTTTCTCTCAGCAATTTCTTTTGCTCTAGCTGCCTCATCTTTGTTGCACTCCATAATTCCCCGCGAATCTGACTCTTAAAAACCACGCCTATCTATGAAACTTCAATCAACCAATAATATCTGACTCTAAATAGGCAATGGTATAGTAGAAGTTAAGATACCTGATACAAAATCAAATAAAATGTAATAAGTACACCTGGCTGCTAGAGTGGGCAGTACAATAGATTTTTTCTGGGGGTTAGGTTTAGAAGAGAGAATTGCTAAAGAAACTTAGAGATAGATTGATAAAAGTTAAGTGTTAGTATATATATCAACATTAATCATGATGAATGTACTGAAAAAAATCCAACTCAAATGTCATGCAAATTCTATAATTTGTCTTTTAATTCAGCATAAACTGCCTCAATTTTTATACTCCTTAACTAATAGTCTAATATTATTTTCTCTGCAGTATCACTAGAACATGCGTGCCCAATCCCAAAAATACACTCAACATATCCTCCACGAGGATTGTAATACCAAATTAAAAGATAATAATGAAAAACTGAATGCCCAAGATCACGTAATACTCTAATCAAATTCTAACCATACTAGAGAATTAATGCTTCCTACATGCAACAATTAAGTGCTAGTTTTCTCCATCATTCATCCAGATCCAGAACATGAAAGATCAGGAAATCTCACTAATAAACTCGCATGATCTCCAAAGCAAATGCTCCTACTACATCCACACAATGACTAAATTACCAATTCCAAGGACAAAATGTTTTCTGTTTTTATCAAGTTGTTGTTTTAATTATAACTTAGATATCGTTTCTTACTGTCCCTTCTAATATTGTGATATAGTTCTTAGTTTTCAGTAGTTCTTTAAACACCACAAGATTTTGAAGCACAGTGCACAACTGCAATATTATTTAGCTCAAATGCTGTGCATGAGAATACCACTAGAGATCCTGAGCCAAATATAGTAGATCAAGATTCCAAAAATTAAATTATCAAACTATTATTCAATTTATTTTCCTCAAATGTGAGGATAAGAATTTGAACCTCCAATCTCAAGGGAAAAATAAGACACCTTGACGGATAAGTTATGCTTGTTGGTAAAAAAAAGACAACACGTTTGGTAATCGATTAGACAAGAATATCATTTTATTCAGAAGAAAGATAACATGCTCTTATTTACTTCATTCTAGAGCTAATAAATAGACTGTGCAGCATTTGTTTGGTCAGTATCCCTTCGGTCTGAAATGTCAGAACGATTATATTAGGTAATTTTAGTAAGAAGATTTTTTCCGTGCACAGCTGACCATAGAGCAAATGATTTGCAGGCAGAGTGATAAAATCAAAGAATAGATCCATGGGATATGTGACTCATTGCTTCTATGTCAGGCAACCTATCTAAAACTTCTTTACGTCACGGTTCTCGGGATGTTTGGAGCATTTCATCTATTTCCTATACTCAACGTCTAAATCTTGAAATCAGACTGCATATTACAATTTACATACATGCAACCAAGAACAGCATCACAACGCATGTGGAAAAACTTATAAAACTATCCGTATAAGATCATCTTCCTGTCAGGAACTCATTGTTCGCATGCACCTATGAACTCTTAAAAGTAAAACTACCCGTCAAGTCATCACACATTACATCACTTGCTATAAATGCATAATTAACAATATATTTTACAAATTTAAACCCACATTCTCCTAAAACCCCCATCGGAAAACCAGATACGAGATAATCACGATTGCATACTGACAGCCACTGAACAGTAAACGATAGTAGTTTAAAAAAGAAAAAACAAACAATCGGAACAACAAGCAAGCTAATGACTGATCCAAGAACAAGGAATTGGAACTCGAGGCTAACGGTCAAATTTGAGTAAGAGCATTTGAATTGAAGCAATCCAGTAGTGAAAATGAAACCCTAAAACAACTGAGATTGAAAGAACAACTTTAAGCAGAAATGAAGCTCCATCGGAATCAAGAAAATTGAAAATCGTAGAAAGAATTACCTAATACGAAATAAATAGAAGGGGTCCGAGTTTGAAGTGATTTGAATCTGAGAAGACCATCACCATGTACAGTGACCCATTTGTCAAAACCACCAGAAGGGCTGAGAGAATTTCCAAATGTCCTAAAAAAAACTGAATTTTTTTGGAGGAGACCAAAAATTAGCAAGTATGGGTTTGGTTAATGTTTAACCTTTTTTATTTATTTATTTATTATTATTATTATTATTATTTTTTTTTTTTTTTTGAGATTTAACCATGGTGCACTTTTTTTATGGAAGAACAAAAAAAACCCTTGCTTAACTAGAGTTAACTTTTAACCATGGTAAGGTTTGTAATATGCTAAATTTGCTTAATCATTTATAATGTATTTTCTTCCATATAAAAGTGAGAGAAGGAAAAGGTAAAAGAAATTTTATTAATAAAAATTTAAAGTAGAAAATTCTTTATTTTTTTAATATTTATTAGAGAATCATGGAAACAATTTTTTGTTATAATTATAATGCCAAATCCTACGTGTAATACATACCCTTTTTTATTATTATATTTTATTTTTCTTTTAAACTTTTACTTTTAAGATTAAAATATGAATTTCGTCATGCATGTAAACATATACATGCATACATGGATGGATATACACGTAGTTCCACGTGAAAAAACAATCGACTTCACTTTCATGTTTGTTGAAAATAATTATCCAATTATATTCATGATCATGCCATTTTTCAGTTAGCATGAGACTTGTTTGTCCTGATTTATATATTTATGATTTTCTCTTATTTAGGCAATTTGGAGACTCGTTTTTTCAAGGATAGATAGAGCTTAAGGTGACCCAAAAAGAAGGTAAAATGAACTATGAATTTTTGGGTAGGATAAACTTTTGGCTTCATTACCTAATTTTGAGCTTAACGTTTGAGTAGCTAATACAACACGACAATAATTTATCATATAGAAAGGAGAGAAATTTTTACTACATTTATGATAGATTCAAAAACGTACATATAATGTTCAAATTGTAACCAATCATGATTAGTTGAGACGTTATAATACTTACAAGATTCGAACCAAATTTAGAGAGGTATAAGCGGAAAGAATAAACAGCGAAACCGCCCATTCTTACTAATTTAAACAATAAAACAATTTGTAATCATGGTATAGAAAAGGCGTTAGATTACGCGCTCAAGGTGACTTTGTTACATGACTAAAGTAATTTATCATATAAAAAGATGAGAAATATTTATTACATTTCTGACACATTCAAAAAACGTACATATAACGTTTAAATTCTAAACAATTATGATTGGTCGAGACATTATGATACAAAATAAACATCATGCTACATTTTAACTTCAAAACGGCCAATTCTTACTACTTTAAACAATAAAATAATTTCTAATCCTTGTATAGAAAAGGCGTTAGATTACGCGCTCAACCATAGGTGACTTTGTTATGGGCGAGTAAAGTCTATTATTGTATTTAATGGATAAAAAGATCTCATAAATATAAACTCATTAAAAATAACTTTAAAAAATTAAATAGGAACTCTTAGTGAACATCATTCTAGCAACAATTGTATGTTGTCAATGTTACCATAGAAGAATGCAACTTGATTTTGCTTCCAAGCAGCTTCCTCCTACTCCAAAAAAATGCAATGTTATCAACATCCCCATGAAAGTCAAAAGGTTTTAGAAAAATGAAACTTCCATGGAAGAAAGCAACCTGATTTTGCCTGCCTCGGCCTTGTCCTTTGGTTAGTTCACAAAAAAAAACTGCACCCAAATAATACTTCATGTTATACAACGAGTTCTGGCCAAAAAGAAAGAAATTACTCACATATGCTTGTTTTTACATACCTTTCTAATGCGATTCATTTGTTTTTTTGCTATTATATCATTATTGGAGTGTGTCATTCTCCAGACTGAAGATATAAACCAAAAATTTGATTCAACACGTAGCTCTAACATTTTCCTACATCTTTTACAACATGGTCAGGTTACCTTACTTATCTTCAACAACATGCAGTGAAGATTGTCCACATAGACTAACATGGGTTTCTCATTATATTTTGGTTCGTCCCTAAAACCACATCATAATAGGGAGATTCCTCTCTAATACGATTTATAACTCTCCACACCTAAGATTCTAAGCAGGATTCAGAATCTAGATTCTTACTAGTTCAAGGGTAATTACATATAGCATCAAAGATGAACAAAATTCGAATCATATTTTGAATCCTAGTTCGAATTTTGAGCTTGGAAAGTTACATATGCATGCATCTTATAGACGATGAGAAATGTGCAAAGTAATCAACATTTATCTGATCTATGTATAGTTTGTGCAGTTGTGTACAAATTGGTGAATAGCCTACGACCCCTGAGATTATATAGTTCATGAGGTTAAGAAATTCATAATAATGATAAATAAGCCCACATATCGTATCTAATTAATTTCATATGTCGTGAAGAAATGTAAGTTACACGAGATCCCACGGAATCAATCACACAGGGAGCTCAACATGCAGCATGGACCAAGTATTACAATGATCAATTTTCAGTCAACAACAAACATGTCACAAATCAAACAGTGTATAACACTTACATCCAACGAAGCCCATAACAAAATTAATGTAAAACCGCACCTTTTTCTTCCTATTTGTTGCTGTCATAAGAGACAAAGTAGAAGAAGCCAGATTGAGATAGATAAAATCTAAGGCACGCACCAGTAAATGGAAGGTATGAGGTGATTGCAGGAGGAGAAGGCCCCTTCCTATTGATGTAGGGTAAAGGTAAGGAAGTATTAAAGGTGAGATCCAATTGAGATTCCCCACCTTGAATTCTTGTGCGATGCACTTTCTTTTTGCCATATATTGATACTTCACATATCACCAAAGTAAGCAGCTAAGCAAACTTTTGAGAAATGAAGATTTATTGCCAACTGCAATGAGAAGTAGGCAATGTCCTCCAGCCACAAATCAATCTATACAAGGACCCTTTTTCCTTTTCTTTTTTGGTTTCCCATGACAAGGCCAAGCGACTTTTAATTCTCTTAGCATTGATGAATCAAAAGCCTTATCCGATATTCAATAACATGACTAAGTTCCTAGCAAAAAAAACCAAAAAAACTACAACTACGACCTCATATAGTAAAAAACAGGGTGACCTGAGATACCGAATTATGCAAAGGAACAAAGAAAATCCTGAAGAACTGTTCGTTTCAGAATAAACAAACAAACAAGAGAACCAATAAGTCTTGTGAATGGCATTAAAGAACTATTCTCAATTTTTCTATAAACACAGAGTTTTCCTTTTCAATATGGAGGCCCCAACTCAATAACGAAACTTCTAAAGCTATTTTCTTGATTATAGTCATAATAGCCCAAAGAACCTTAATTTGTTCTTAAAAGACACCTTTCCCTTTTCAAAGGGAATGAGCAGCTTATTTTAAATCCAAACTACAGTCCATGTTCCCAATAAGCAGACAAGATTAATTGAAATCAGGAAAAAAAAGGATGTCAAAGTTAAATCAACAACAGAAATACTCATTGAAGAATATTGCAGCTAGTGGGGAAAACTACAGCACAAAGTAAAGTAAAAGATGCTCCACTCCACTTGCTCATAATCTGAATCCTCATAGAAATAATTAACCTAATGTCTCCTAATTACAACATTAAGAGGACAAGTAATTTTGCAAAGGAATCAATAGAACCATGCGATCAATCAAAGCTATGAAACGTAGAAATCGCTAATGTTCTTCGTCGATTAACGAAGGAGAAAACTCGAATAATTTTTTCCACCCACCACATGAACATTCAATCCAATCCAATCCAATCCAGTCAAATTCACCTTCTCATCCATTCAAAACTTTTCCAGAACCCGCTAAATTGAATGAAATTATGAAAAAAAAAAAAAAAAAAAAAAGATGACGAATATTTTCGATTGGGAGGCATTGAACACAGAATACCTTGCCGCCGAAAGGGATCGAAGAAACTACGGCGAACGGAGGTTGCTCTGTCAGTATCAATGGCGTTAGACTCCGTGAGAGCATTTGATTGGCCCTTACTTCCATAGACCACTTTCCAAAAGTTTTTCTTTACCCACAAATCAAAATTGTAATTATTTGGCTATGTATTTCATTTTTTAAAATTATATTGGTAGTAATTTTTTATTTTATTATCATTTTTGTTTTAAAAACTTTCGACCAAATTTTGAAAACTCCTTCCACCTCGGGATGCTTTACTCCTAATCCCACAAGGTTTCGAGATGGAGTTTGACCCGAGTCTCGATTAAGTACGACGATGATCTACGTTTCACGATACATTAGAATAAGATTGAATTTGGAAAAGAAAATAGGTGTAGCTGACGATTATGGTATGAAACTAGTTTGTTAAGAATTTTGTTGATCTCGTTAGCCCTTTACCGAGATTCAAGAACTGACTTTTTCTTAGTGCTTGCTTTACCGAGTGAAATAAGTCCCAGAGCAACTCTCAAGCAAGGTATCGAGCTCAAAACTAATTGATTAATGCCCTTTTTGTCCATGGCATTGCAGTGAATGCCATTTTTGGCGGACAAAAGAAAATTTTGAAAGTTATGAGGTTCGTGACGCAATCTTAATTCTATTTTCTCAGGAGAGTTTTGTAATGACGTATAACGTAATTATGCCTAATATTACCATCTAAATTTTATCAATTAATCTTAGAATATAAGATTCTTGCATGATCTGATCATTATAACGGGATAGATTTATCGAATTTATTTTCAACTTTAATCTTACTTTTTCTTAAACTTTTCGAAATTGTAGACGTGTATGTATTGCATTAGTTAAAAATATTTATGCTATGAATAATGATAGAATATTCACAACCTTATTAGTTTTAATTTGAAAAAATCATCTTTCGATAAGTCGTGTTTTTTCACGGTACAATCTCAACCAGTATTACACCAAAATAATTCTTATTTTATAATATTTAATTACTATTAATTTAGTCAAATACATCCTTAACCACGATAATGAACCGTTGTAAATGTGACTTATTATTTTAAATCATGTATTTTTATTTATAGGGGTAGGATAGGTCAAATCTTGGAAATAAAATTATTATCTTATCACATTATTAACTAATGCAAACACCTCACATCGGAGGACGACCCAATAGCTACCATCAAACCCCACATGAATCTCACGTTTTTAACCAATGATGGAGATCGTAAGTTGACACATTTACTTCCCCGATTACTATTTTAAAAATACTTTCTAAAAAGATTTAATATTGACCTATGCAAATACTTTTTTACCAGACAATTAAAAAGTCGCCATGAAATATGCATGAATTGAATAATTACCTCACCTTCTCATTGGCCCAAACCATAAACAAATTATTATTGTGAATGTTTGATTAATCCACCACATCTAAATGGTGTGAAAGTTATCTTATTTATAATCAAATAAATTACAAGGATATGGAAATAGTAATAAATGGAAATAACAATAAATGGAAAGATACTATGATAATATTTGCCTTATAATAAAATATCAAATATAATATATATGATAAACTATAATTTATTACTAAATATCTTTAACAATTATCCAATTAAATTTAAGATAAAAAATTTAATTATAAAGGTAAAATGGATTTTTAACCAGTTGTAATTATGAACCTCTCGTAAATAATCAATTTATCTATAATAATTATATTCATGGAGATAACGCGTCAACATAAACATTAAATATGAATTTATAATGGAGTCATCAACAGGTTAATGAATATAATTTGAGCTTATATAATCCGGACGTATATAAGCTCTCTTTTTCAAATTAATATTTAATATATTTATATATTAAATATAAAATGAGAAAATATATTTTTTTTGAAGCATTTAAATTAATATTTATTATTTTAAATATATTAAGCATAAAAGAGGAGTATATGTATAGCGTACACAAAGCGGAGGGAAAGAATCTCGCATGATATCATGACGTATATAGATATCATATTCATTATAAGAGGTAAGTATCAAATGCACGCGACATAAAAAAAAATGCATGAAATCTTCATAGTTTTAAATCGTGACATAAACATATAATGTAGCTTAATAGTATTATGTAATCCTAAAGTAATTGTGCTAACATAGTGAGTATATCATATCATATAGGAGTATTATAGATCATGCCACAATGAAGTCACAACAAGCTCCATGATATAAACATATCATAGCATAACTTACCATATAATATAAGTCATAATATAACATAATACATGTCAATCCGTCATAAAATACAACACATTTGCCTTTATACTTCATTCCATTTATCCAATACTTTATGATTCATCGAGTTCGACTATCTATTTAATTTTTTTTATTTATAAATTTTGTTAAAATATATTACTAAGTGAATAGGAGCAAGCCCAATAATTGTATGGCCCATCGAGTTCAACCATCTATTTAATTTTTTTTTTTTATAAGCCCAATAATTATATGACCCATTTATATTTATTTTAGTAGAATGATTTAGTTATTTTAGAATAAAGATAACGAGATATTTTAGGAGAGAGACGTAGATATTTTAGAAAAAGATTTAGAATTTTAAAGAGTAAATTGGTTTAGGGTTTAGGGTTTAGGGAAAAATTATAGTAGTGCCGGGATTTACTCGGTTTCTCCCTTCATAACCTCTTCTCATTTTGCTATGTATGGTTACTTATAAACCTCCCTCCCATCCGAACCATCTTAACACATGGCTAATTAGCGAGTGGACTCCCTCTCAACAATCCTACACATGGCTAATCCTAACACATGGCA
Source organism: Cucurbita maxima (assembly GCF_002738345.1). Lineage (NCBI taxonomy): Eukaryota > Viridiplantae > Streptophyta > Magnoliopsida > Cucurbitales > Cucurbitaceae > Cucurbita > Cucurbita maxima. Next base: position 666,741 of record NW_019272069.1, read on the forward strand.
ATTTATTTTCATATATGTTTGATGATCGAAGAATAGAATCGGTTTGGACCAATGAATACTCGGTTGAGAATATGTTGAAGGTTTATAAATAACTAAAACTAAACGTGGTCAAATTTGTTTTGCCATTTTCATCTCCATTTTTGCCTCTTAGTTCTGTTTTCATTTCTCATGGTTGATGAATTGCAAGTACAAGTGGCAGAAAACTGAGGTGTTGATGATATCTACTAGTCGTGGGTTTGTGCTGTTACACTTTCCTCCTATCTCTTAAGTCGTTCATCTTCGTGATTTGTAGACTATATTCATGTACATATCTATATATTTTTTCAATCTTCAAATGTATATAAGTCAATTTTGAAGTGTTTCAATAACGAGTCAAAAGTGAAAGATACCATTGAGATGCTAGCAGCATCAAAGTCTTTTCGGTGTTGAGATGCTACAAGAATGGAGGCATTCGCTTAGAAGTTTGTAACGGTAAGATGCTACGTGACATTGTGTCTACATTATGGATGAGAGTCTTCCACCAGATTAGAGTACAACGTTAAGCTTTAAGCTGTTGCCACTCATATTTCAATGATATCATCACTCCTTAAATATTTAGTTTCTTAGTTGGTAAAGAGACTCAATATCACTCGAGAAAAGTAATTATTGTCCGTTCCTGACATATGAAATAATTGTTTATTTAGTATCGTTTATATTGATAGATTGATGTGTATCACCAACAACTGAAATCAATCCCGTGTGAAAAACATTTTTCTGATTTTTATTTTCATTCTAAATTAAATAATGTCATTGTATTCGTTATAATTAGCAAAAACATTCGTACTTAATTACCATTATATTAAACTTGACATAATACAGAAGCAGTTGTAATACTTTGGTTAGATTTGCTGGTATAAATTAACACAATCAAACTTGTTGCACGACATACGTTAATCAAATTTGCATATATATATATATTTTGTTACACACATTAGTCTCAATTTCATATAATAAGAACTTATTAATGATAACTTATTAAGAAAGGGAATTATTAAAATATTCACTAATTAAATTAGGTTTGATTTATTAATTTTTGCAAGGTTAAAATGATAAATTTAAATAAAATATAAATATTAATGATATATTTTTTTAAAATTTAATATAAAATTTATAATTTAAATTATAGGATTTAAATTTTTATTTTTCAATTAGGTTTAGATATTCTAAAAGTTTTATTATTAGCTCTATAATTTAAATTTAGTTTCATTTCCATCTTAATTTAAAACTTTAATTTAATTATTAAACTTTAACAATTAAAGTTTATAAGTTTTTTAATACTTTGGTTATTTCATAATTTATTACGAATTTATATATCTAACACAATAAAAAAAATGTAAATTCATTACCGTAGACTTTAAGAAAAATTTACAAGTTTATTACCATATAAATAAAACACGAGTCGATAATACGAAGATCTGCAAACGAACTACCATATAAATAAAACACAAGTCGATGATAGGCGATATGAAGTTATGAATCATTTAATTTTTTAATTTTATTTTAACACGATAAGAAATAAAGATAGAAAATTAAGTTGTATTAATTCGAATAAATATTATAATATTTGTATCTATTATATATTGAATATTATTCAAGGGGTTGAAATGGGAGAAGAAAAAGAATCGACGGCTGAGGATTGATGAGGATGGATCAGATCAACGGTGGTAAGATGATGGGCTATGGGTTTTTAATCGGCTAAGTGGAGCACACCGTAATTTAGTTTGACGTGGACCAATTTATCCGCAAACCGCTAGTCCTCTCCGGGTCTAGTCTTCTCTCTCGGACATAACCCCAAATCCCGATTCCCAACTCCTAAGAAACCGTTTTCCTTTCTTCTCCGCCGCCGTCGCCCTATCTCCGACCGGTGCATCTACATTCCGGCGATCCCTTTACCTCACTCTCTCTAGGGTTTTTCTTGTTTTCTTTTTCCTTTTTGTATTTCGTGTTCCGCTTGAAACCTCTGCTATTTCAGTGTGAATCCCTGATTTGGGTGTTTTTGTTTTATCTTTGTGGGGAACGGCGTTGCTGTTAGGGTTTTGATTTTGCCCAGTCGAGCTGTGGGATACGGCTAGAAGATTTGAAATTTAGGGTTCTTTTTAATTTACTTGGGGGTTTGTTTTGAAATTAGGGTTTTCAGTGTGATTCAGTATGCCGAGGGGTTCGAGGCACAAATCTAGTAGACAGGGGTTGAAGGATGCTAAGGAATCTTCGGACTCGGAAAATGATTCCACTCTGAGAGATCGGAAGGGCAAAGAGAGTGGGAGTAGGGTAATGAAGGACTCTGCTTCTAGTGAGAAGCGCAGATTCGAATCGAAGGATTCAAAAGAGTTCTACGGTTCAGAGAATCTGGAGATGGAAGAGCATGGACATTCGAAGCGGCGTAAGGAGAGGTATGATGAGGGAACGACTGATAGGTGGAATGGGGGAAGCGACGATGAGCTTGGTGTTCCTTCCAAAAAGTCAAAAACGTTGGTGGATTCGAAGAGCAAGAGAAGGGACGAGAGTGTGGGATTTCACGGGGATGGCGAAGAACACAAGAAGAGTAGTGGAAAGGGCGAGGGAAGGCACCGGGAGTCAAGCCGAAAGGAGGGTAGGAATGGTGGAGGGGAAAGGGAAAGGGAAAGGGAGAGGGAGAGGGAGAGGGAGAAGGATAGGAAAGGTAGAGAAGGAAGAAGTGACAGGGGGGTTGCAAGTGAAGATCTCCGTGTTGAAAAACAAGTGGAAAAGAACTCAGGTCAGGCAATGGGTTACACTTAGTTTTTTTTCATCACAGGCCAACTCGTGTATCTATTGAACTTGCTCTGTCTTTACTGATTAGTGTTCTTAGCCTCATTTTTAGGATTAACGGGTTGATTTTGTAGTGTTTTCTGTTGCGTTGGAGATCTTGTTCCCATTATTCACTCATTTTCTCTGTCTTTACTGCTATTTTGTTCTCTTAAAATCTTTTTCAAGTACCATTTCTGTCTTGTTTGATCGTCATTCTCTGCTTGAAGATGTTCTGTATGAAATGACAGTGAGGATAGTGGTTTTTGTATTTCTACGCTGCCACATTTTAGACTATACCTGATCATTCTTTTTTTGAGTACTAAATGTTGCAGTGGTGTTAACCTCCTTGTTTCTCGTCGGGATCGTCATACACCACACACCTTAGATGGGTTTTGCCTTTTCTTAATATCAATACGAAATTTTTTATTTTCTGAAAAAATTGGTGGTAATCATTTTCTTTCTTTGTTGTTGTTGTTGTTTGTTATTGTTATTATTATCTTCGTGTAGTTGTGTGTGAAGTTAAAAGGATAATAAAATGATAATAAGATCCTTTCATTTTGCTGATTTGGTGAAGAATGAATGTTAAATTTTCCCAAGTGCGTGATTTGGTGAGATTCCGCCGTGATGTCTGTCACAGAATTTCAAGGAAGAGTTACACAAGGATTGCTAAACTCTCTCGCCTTGTCTGCATTTCCATGAGAATTAAGTTCTCTGTCTGGTTGAAACAAATTAATGCCACATCTTAGATTACTATTTCTCTTGCATTAAATTTCATGTAAAAGACTAACCGACATTGAAAGATTTTCCAGTGATTCCTCATCTCTACTCGTATCAAGGACCACAACCTCAGCTTAGATCGCCCCTTCAAACTTTAAGGCATGGAAAATTTGTGTATCAAAGAGGACAGGTTCTTTTACCCCTTTAGGTCCCATCTGCTGGTATGTAATAATTTACATCTTTCCTCTTCTTTCATGGAGAGGCCTTCCTTGGAACAACATCTCCTATTCAAGACCTTCTGCACCCAAAGAATGTCATCTTCCTATCTTATTTCCTGAAAAAGCCAAGGTTTTATTAGTGAAAAGTAGGTCAACAAAACAACCTACCACCCATACTACGAGCCCTTAGTTCAAGGGAATTTGGAGCTGTCTGTGTTCACTACTGTCCTATATGTTGACTTTCCCACTCACTCCTTGAACAACTACTTTAGAACCAAAGCTTTTGTGTTCAATCCTGCACAAAAACAACAGAGCTACACTACCCTCCCTTTCACAAATCACCACTGACGTCTTTCTGAATACACTGCTTTTCTGCCCCGAATCGTGCAGTTTAATGACAGTGTTACTTATCAGATTTTGGCATACCTTATTCCAGAAAATGGCTTGATTGATTAGTAGTGATTGTTTAGTTGGTTTTAGTTAGGATAGGATATAAGTTCCTAGATTTTATTCTATTTTTCCTTTGTTTCAATTTGCTAACTTATTGTACACTGATGTTTAAGGGTTTAAATTCTATTTTTCTTTTTCACTATGTTTCCAAATTCTTTTTTGTTTGTTTTGTTTTTTCTTTTTTGTCTGTTTTTGTTTTTGTTTTCTTTGAATTATGTTTTGGTTCTATAATTCTGATTTTATTTGATATTCTTGTCATTTTACAATTCTTAGTCTTTGTTCATCAGATTTGAGCTGTATATATGCATGATTTGCTAAATTGGTTAATCTTGAGAATTAGATCATACTTGCTTTTGGAGAAGTATTTTTTGGTTTTTCTTTCAATTTGTACTACTAGTATTCTAATTTTGTGCAAATTTTGGATGTGAAGTTCAATTTGGTTTGCTCTCCAATCATGATAACTAATTATTCCGTTCTCTCTCTCTCAGACGCACATATTCAGGCAATCATGTTTAGGTGAACAAATTTTCTTTATTGAGTGTTACGTTAGCGAGAGCTGATTGTGCTTGTTAGATCATTTGCTTATAGTATAGATGGATGTTTGGAACTTTACTAGACATATTTATTTTCTTTTGGAATCTATTTAAACAATCAAGTCTACTTTGAAAATTGTCATGCTGAGTATTTTAATATTTGATACTTGGTGACCTGGAGTTAGTGTCATACTAGATATTAACTATGAAATTGTTCATCGTATAATAATTTTTTTTTTATAATTTAATGGAAATATTAGTAATCTTCTTGGCATTTTTGTAGCGTCTTTTACATTTTTTAATGATCTATTTTTGGTGCTGGTCTATGTACTAATGAAAAGCTTAACTTTTCTTTTTCCCTATGGTCTCATCATTAGATGAGTTGTGATCCCCTTGAACAAATAGATGGTTTAGCTTTCCCTAATACCATTGTATTGTTGACTCAGTATTAGTTTTCAACTTGTCTTTTATCATTACAGGAATTTTGTGTAAATATGTTAGTTTGTAACATGTTGCACTTTAATGCAGAGAATGTGTTGCATAGCCCTGGATTAGAGAATCACCTGGAGATCCGAGTTAGGAAGAGAACTGGTTCTTTTGATGGGGATAAACATAAAGATGATATAGGGGATGTCGATAATAGACAGCTATCTTCAAAGAATGATACTGTGAAGGATGGAAGACGAAAGAGTGAGAAATACAAGGATGAGAGAAATAGGGAGAAGTACCGGGAAGATGTTGATAGGGATGGCAAGGAAAGACATGAACAACTTGTTAAAGATCACATTAGCAGGTCAAATGACAGAGATTTGAGAGATGAGAAGGATGCAATGGATATGCATCATAAGAGAAATAAGCCTCAAGATAGCGATCCTGATCGAGAGGTAACCAAGGCCAAACGTGAAGGTGATATAGATGCTATGAGAGATCAAGATCATGATCGCCACCATGCATATGAACGTGATCATGAACAAGAGAGTAGGCGTAGACGTGATCGTGGTCGGGATCGTGACCGTGACCGTGATCGGGATAGTAGACGACATCGTAGTCGAAGCCGTGCTCGTGACCGTTACTCTGATTATGAATGTGATGTTGATCGAGATGGATATCATTTTGATGATCAATACACAAAATATGTTGATAGTAGGGGAAGGAAAAGATCTCCTAATGATCATGATGATTCTGTTGATGCTAGATCTAAAAGTTTGAAGAATAGTCACCATGCAAATGATGAAAAGAAGTCTTTGAGCAATGATAAAGTGGACTCAGATGCTGAGAGAGGAAGATCTCAATCACGATCCCGTCATGGAGATGTTAGTTTAAGTAGCCATAGACGGAAGAGTTCACCCAGTTCTCATTCACGTGTTGTCACAGATGAATACAGGTTTCAACTCTTTTTCTTTATCGTTACAGTTGGTCTATGGTGTGTTTGAAGTCCTTGATGCATAGATAATTTTTTTGTGCAATGATGTTATCTCTGTTGAATTGCATAAATAGGTTAATAAGCAACTAGATATTGGTAGCTATCATCTTTATTGCTTTTAAAAGTATGGTTAAGTAGTTACATCTATGGTTAAAATACCATTTTGCACTTACGTATTGGTAGCTCTCATCTCTTATTCTTTTGAAGCATGGTTAAGCACTCACATCTTTAGTTAAACTAGAATTTTGGTCCTTGTACTTTATTTCTCATTCTATTTTTGTTCCTATACTTCCAAATGCTCAAAATTAATCCCATACGCTTAATAAATCTTGAAATTGAACCTTAGTGTTAGTTTGAAGTTAATTTTTATTGAAATTGGTAGAATAATAATAGTTTCCATTCAAGAAAAGGCAATGTGAATATGTTTCCAAAATTGACATAAAGAAAGGCTAATAGATTTTTTTTTTTTTTTTGGGGGGGGGGGGGG